>NC_142092.1:30868686-31169520 GCF_054644295.1 Miniopterus natalensis | reverse complement strand
CAACCTCCTTCACCCTTCACCCCAACTAAGGCATGGAAGAAAAAACTTAACTGAAAAAAGCAAAGCGTTTCTAAGATGGGTTTGCACATTAAGATAAACTATGCTGATTGACACTGAAGAGGGCTAGATACATTTTTAAGGATGCTAGTTATTGTACTGAAATATATAGAATCTATTGAGCATTTGAATCTGTAGTTCAGACTCTTCAATGCTTAAATTAATCAATACAAATAATTACTCAAAAATAATTTTTAAAGCAACAATTATAATCTATTCAACTTTCATATACTCCTTTAGAGACTGGTAAAAGAGGTGAGGATATAGCAGAACATAAGACATCTTTAACTAATGCAAAAATGCTTTCTTTCATAGTATGCAATGCTCCAAAATCTTGATAAGTCTACTTGCTAAATTAACATTAATGGAAAATTTTACAGAAATGCACAATTCTTAACCAAGAGACACAATTTTTCTGTTAACAAACCTGAATAAAAAGAATGATTATCCAAGTATTAGTAACATCCAGTAAAAAAGAAAAGCAGTAACTATTACCAATGACAAACATAAAAGAATACTAGTATGGATGATGGCAATGTTTCCCAGAGCAGGGACTCCAAGTAATCCAAAGGACCTAAGAACTCGCCCAGACTCCTTGACAGGACTTTAGTTTTTCTAAAACCATCTGAATAGCATGAAGGGAAGAAAAAGTCAAGGTTTTAATAACTGGGGAAGAAATGTTGAAAAATGAGATAAACAGAAACCTAAATTAATCTGTATTGCTTCTGATGAGAGAGAGCTAACAAATCCCCCCCCCCCCGTGTCAAATTGTCTATCCACATACTTGAGAAATTATATCCTGTTTTAAATACCTCATTGGTGAGCAACAGGCAGGAGCCCCAACTGTCAGACACTTGTCTGGCACACAGACATAGAGGAGCTGGCTGGTCAAGAGCTCAAGCTGTCAGACTCAGCTAATTCCCATGTGGGTGAGGACATCAGGGCACTTCGCCACAGCCCCCTACCAGGGGGCCACTGAAATGGAGGAACCTTCTGAGACTGTGTTGTAGGTATGGCCATTGCACTAGGCCCAGGCTCTGGGTTTTCTTTCGCTGCTCTTCTTATCAGAAGAAACAATAGGCAAGCAAAATGCTAGCCTTTGAGTCCATCTACTAAGGAAACACCAATTCCTGGCTCTGTGTTACTGGCATGCTTCCTTTTCCCAGTGCCAGTCTTGGAATCATAGACTATTCTGCTGGAAAGGGCTTTAGAGATCACATAGCCCTGCTGTTTCATTTTACAGATGGAGAAACTGAGAACTACAGGGTTGAAGCAACTAGCCTAAGGTTTTAGTTAGTGACAGAGTGAGCAGCAGAACAGAACCTTTTTTCCCTCTTTGCCTGCCTCTGGCTGGGACTTTTAAAGACCTTTACTTCTCAGCCTAGTCACTCTCTCTCCTCTCTCCTTCCACATAACCTCTCAATATATGTTTCCTCTCACCAACAAATGTTCTGTTATTTTCAGGCCAGCTGCCTCACTCTTAGTTTTCCCGGCCTCAGCTCCTATTAGCCCTTACCCATTTTTGCCTAAATAGGACGCACCAGGAACCTGATCCTCCTGACCAGGCACTGTAAAGCAAAAGCAAGCAGTACTGACTGGGTGTTACAGCTTCTAATAAAAGTAGTGAGAAGGAAGAATCCAGGAGGTAAGAGTCAGCAATAAGCAGGCATATGTGATTGTGCAAACACAGTATTTTTGGACTAGATGAGAGATTTAACCTAGAGGCCAGAACATAGCCAGGACTAGAAAGGGAACATTCTGAAGCAAAATCATGCTCTAACATCATTGGTGGATCAATAACATGTTATTTGTTCAAGGGGGCAGTCAGATGTACAGAAATTGTAAAAAAAAAAAAAATTATTGTAATGATAAGAATGATCTATAACCTTCCCATCTAAGTCACATTTCCTAGCATTTTTCCAAAAATTCCTTTAAAAATGTGTCAAATTCATTGGAGAAAGGAAGCAGATGAGATGGCTGAGCTGAGAGTCTGCCTGAAAGGAGTCCTATAATTAATAAACACTAAGCAGGACTGGGGAAGAGGGCAGCAGGTAAGATGAGAGAGGCAGACAAAAAGCCTATACAATGTACAGTACTTCAGCAAAGTTGACACACTGAATCAAGTAAATTTTCAATTGGAATGTATAAATGACATTTTCAGTTTGAGAAAGATTAGGGCTCTTTTATGTTCCCTAAAAAAAAAGGTCCATTCTTAATCAAATTGTGTGGAAAAATATATATATATTATAAATTACTAAATAGCAACTTTATATATAGCAGCCACTTAAAATATCTCTTTAAACATCTTTAAATTCCAAAGGAACGGAGCCAAAGTTGACATTTTTCCTGTACAAATTCATATTCTATGTTATACTGCATAATGTTCCAAGGTTACTGTACCTCAAAGTTAGGGTTGGCAAATTCTTCCTACATTACCTATTGCTACAGGTATACAAGTGGTGACCTCACACATTTTCAACCCTTAATAATTATAAAGTGTATTATAAAATTATAATTTCTTGATGAACTCATCTTTATACAACTATTGTCATTATTTTATATTAATGATTGTTTTGTATAAAGCTTATAAATAAGGCTCAAAATTTTTCAAACAAATTCATGTACAACAGACATGAAAAGGAAAATATGTATTGGACAGACAATGGGAAGTGTAAGAGTTTATGAAGTACTGCATCATTAGTTCTCAGTCTAAGATCCCTGAAACAGGAGAGTTATCCAAATATAGTAAAATAAATCCATTAAAATAAGGCTGCACAATAAAACTAAAATATTACTTTGAGCTAGTATCCTATTAATTCAGTGAAATAACAGGACTGGTTATCAAAATGTAACACAAACCTGTGATTGAAAACTTTGTGTCTTTATTTTTAAAGGGGGTTGGGGGGGGGATAATTATTCAATGAGCGCAGATTAGTGGGCAAAGTCTTCTGAGACTTAGGGCCCATTGGGGAGGACATGGCCAAGAGCATATAAAAAGGATTCTTAGATGGCAAAAAGATTAAAATGGGTATCTTCTAGTATTCTCTAATAATAAAAACTGAGCATGTATTCTGTGTCAAATAGTGAGCAAAGCACATTACATAAATTATACCCTTTAATCTTCACAGAACACTATAAAGCACGTAAGACTGATCCTATTTTCAGGTGAGAAAACTGAGGCTAGGTGAAAATAAATAACTTGTCCAAGGTCCCACTGCTAATAAGATTAATTGAAATCTGACTCCAAAGCCTGTATTCTTAACCAATATACCTCTTCCTTTGATCTTTTTAAAAAACAAAACATAGGCCCTGGCCTGGTAGCTCAGTTGGTTAGTGTGTCATCCCAATAGACAAAGGGTGCAGGTTCATCTCCAGTCAAGGCACATACAAGAAGCAACCAATGAATTCATAAATAAGTGAAACAACAAATCAATGTTTCTCTCTTTTTCCCTCTCTCTAAAATCAATTTTAAAAAGGACATATTAAAGAGCAAAATATATACCTACTTGATATTCTAAATATATTTCAATTTTTAACTGACTTGTTTTCATTAAGTACATCTTGTACTTTGATAGGAGATATAAAACTTCAAATATAAAAGTTTTGTAACGTGTCATAGAATATACTTTAAAAATCTTGGTGGCATAAACTAGATGGTAGATAGTAGGACCACACTGTAAAAGACAAATACCTGAATTATTTTAATGAGACTACTATTTAAAAATACTGTTATTCCCAATTAATGTTTTGGATTCTCTGTGGCATTCCAACACATGAAATACTATTCCTGATAGTGGCACCTCATAAAAATATCACACTTTGCTGACTGAAGTTAAATGTGGGTAAAGGTATAGATAAATCCATTATCTGGAGAAAAAAAGTTTGTATGATGTAACCATAATTTTCTAAGCTACTTGAGGAAGATACTGACTACCACTGTTTCAGTTATATATCTTTTAGCATATATATTGCTAAGGAAGGAAAATCAATGATGCAACCAGAGCCCAATATATTGGATTCCATAATTCTCCTAAAAAACTCTCAATGAACAAATACCACGGTAGATCATTTCCAGTTTGGAAGTATATGGCAGAGAGTAAGGCAGGGAATTTAAAATTTTTCAGATAATAAAGCCCAATTAAATATTCAAACCAGACTACTTCAGCAGCATGAAGTGGAGACTGAATTCTCCAGACAATTTTTCATATTATCACTGTTGTTGTTGATTTAATTAGCCTGATAAATATTGCCATTTGTACTTTGGAGGTTTTTTTTAAAGATTATACCACAAAAAGCAAATCACTAATCATGTCATATAAAAATGTACAATAATATTGCTCTGTGCCAATGATACCAAATTTACAGAGTACTAAGCCACACTGCCAAAACAGTATGATTCTCACGTGAAACTGAATTTTTCAAATGGAGACTGAAATACCTGCATTAGAAGGTGATCAATGTACATGCCTATGGGACTAATGCTCACATTCAGACTATGTGGAAGATATCAATCTTGATACTGTTTTACGTTGTGCTAACATATTTTAGTACAGAGAAAGACAAGCTTTGTTATATAAAACTGCCAATTAAGACAGTATATTAAATTTAAAATCCATAGAAATAAGGCTATTGTATGCTTGAATGCACATATAATTAAAAATTTTTTCTTCAAATAAAAGTTCCAATCAGATCACATCCTTACTGATAATAACTTCATGTTGCAGACAGCACAGCACCCTCTGGTGCATCTGTTACAAGGTGTATAAAATTCCCACCAAAAAAAAAAAATAAAGGATAGAATGAGAGTAAAAATGAACCTTAGGAATCAATAAGTTGATACTCTTTTATTTACTCCAATCCAGTACATATTTTTAAACATTAATGCTTAAAAACAATTTTCATTTAAAAAGAGCACTAAAAAGTTTATAGTAACAACTAAAGCAGGTGACAAAAATGTTTTAGTTTGAAAATATTTAAAATAATGAAGCAACAAAAACAACACTGGTTTCCAACATTTATCGTTCAATTTAAAATAATGCTATAAAAAATTCTTTATGTATGGGATGGCAAAAGTTAACTAGTCATGCTAATCAAATTTTACTTTATTCAAATCTGCTTTGGCTTCTTGCTTCAGAAAATTTGACTTATTTTATAAAGTGCCCCTGAGTACTTTTTCTGGATTCAAAGGGAATTTCCCATTACTATATAAGAATTTTTAAGCATTTTGTGAAAGGATCTGCAACTGATACAGCTTGAAAACAGAATACTATTCAGAAATAAAAGTTGTTAAATTATAAATCTGAACTCCAATAGTTCAAAACTTTTACTTAAAAAACAAACTCTTCCTAGAAAAATAACTCCAAAAGTATATTTTACTAAGGACAAAGGCAAAAGATGCCACCTGCTTTAGACAGTCCTTTTGTGAAACGGGAAGTCTCAACACAATGCACTAGAAATGAAGGTGACACCTGTTTAAAGCAGCCATCTGTCCCTAACAAGCTAGATTTAGTCAAATCCACTTAATCTTGGATTTCCAAAATATGGGAACACTATACACCTGTGAACAGAAAGGAATTTAAAATCTGGATTTTGATGGCCAGAGGAAATTTATACCAAAGAGTTGAAGGCAAATGGTTACATCAGGGAAATTATTTCTAAAGTAACTGAAAGTAGATTTTTAGGCTAGTGCTCAATATAAAAATAAAAAACAAAAACAAAAAATCAACAGACTCTTCATGATTTATAGGTTTACTTATTAAAAGTTTACTTCTTTGATATTCTCATTTCTTGTAACATAGTCTCACTAAAATACCAAGAACAAAGTAACATTCCTATTAGACTGTTCAGAAAAGTTTTGGTTTTTTTTTTTACCTCTTCCCACACATCTGAAGCTATATCCACCCTTTTAAACACACACACACATATACTCACATACTTCATAAAATTTGAAAAGCAAAATCATACTCCACCTACTTACTGTTTTTTCAGTTGGAAATTAGAGGAAAGCACACACAAAATCATTCTCAAGAATAATAAAATGTGTTACCAAAAAGTAACACGTATCATTTAAATAATACATTAAATCCCTCTTGATTTATGACTCATTCATTTTTAGTTACTAATTGTTTAATGGTAAAAAAATTACCATATTAACTTTGTTTAGGGTAAAAATATTTTCAATTTAGGATTAAAGTACATGAAACTTATAAACTGTAAAACTTTTATTTGAGTCCCTGAGTACAAGACTACTTGACCACTAGAAAAATAAATATTATTTTTGAAATTAGGCATAACTACCTCATATAATGAAAAAATTATGGAATGATGAATTTTAGGAATGTGCTTTAGTTTACTATATTATACATGTAAATGTACTACAAAAATATGCCTATACTAGTTAATGCAATTCATTGGCAAAAAATCTAAAAAGATTGAGATAGGCATTATAACATACAATAAATCACAAATATTCAGCTACTAAAAACAAGCTATAAGTGAATCCTTTCGAATACTTTTAGTGTTAGTGTGGTGACTCACTTTCAGAGATTTCTATTAGTCTAAAAACTGAGAACACAAAAGAAAACCAATATACAACATAGTGCCTCCTAGGAAAAACATCACAGAAAGAATAAACAAAGTGCCAAGTATTTACCCTTGTGTTAACCTTAAAATTTTATCACTTGCTAGTATTTCTGGTTATTATTTTCTCAATCCACATTAATAATAATGACATCCTTAAGCCCAAAGCATCTTAAGCCCAACACATCTCTAACAGCAACTTTTATACCACATATGTGTTTTTTAAAATAGATATTATTCAATTCAAGTTCTGCTTTCAAATCAACTGATGAATGAAAGTCTAAATTATTGAATCTGAGATCATTGTAACAAGTAAAATGCCTCAAAAAAGTTCTTGGGCACTGCAAATAAAAATATTAAACCATAACATTATAGCATATAATCTACTCAGCTAAAAACCTATTAAGTAAATGGCATAAGGTCTGATGCTGTCTCAAGACAGCAAAACTATCAACTTCAGAGAGAGTTTATGGGACTCAGGAGCTTCATCATCCAAAAGTGTTCAGGCATTTGACACTCATCTGAACAGAAAAAAAAATACAAGTTAGTATTAGAGACTTGCATGGAACCCAGATTGGGGACGGGGGTGTGAATAAATATAAAGGTATTTGAGTGCTCTGAGAAAGACTTCAGAACAAAGTATCCCTCTCATTTATAACAGTAATCATGAGGAAATGAATTGAAAAAGTTTAAAAAAAACAAACACCTCTTATTTTACAAAGTATAAGCCTTAACAGCATTGCAATTACCCAACCTGCTCACTGACAGCCTCAGGAATAATTAATACTGTCACATTATTCACAGCCTGCTCTGTCAGGTAAATCAATATATGTTTACTGTTAGAAAGAAGGCTATTTAAATAAGAATTTCAAAATTCCAAATTGAAGACTTCACTACGTGCAAATAAAACAGGATATCTGTTTTAGCGCACATTCGTTATCAAAACTTTTTACTGATAATCTACTAATTAAACGTCTGGCTGGAAAAGTGAACAAATTCACAGGACCTGAAAACGGTTACCTCCAACCAAGAGCCCTACTACTTGAGGACTGATAAGTATTCAAATCTACAGAGAAAAACAGATTTTTTAAAAAAAAAAAAAAAAGAGACTTAAAAAGGAGAAAGTTCTCCCCTCACCAGCTTTAAGTCACTGTCCAAAGAAAGCCAAAAAAAAAAAAGAAAAAAAGAATATCCTAAGTACACCCATGCCTAGATCTTAACAACCATAAAGGAAGTGAAATATACACACGTTTCAAGTTGAGAAGCTTCATACATTCTTTATGAACAACTTGACTTCAATTTCAACTCTCAAAGAAAGACGAACAGAGAAGATGAAGAGGGGGGAAAAAAAAAACACAACTCTTTAAAGTATCATCACTGTCACAAATAGCGCTGGAACCTGCGTTCTCACACGCTTCCTCACGCCCGCTCCCCGCGCGGCCCGCAGCGGCCCGGGAACCGCGGCGAGCGCCGGCCCCGCTCCCGGCGGGGGGGCCCGTCCCCGGGAAACGGAACCGCGCCGCCGCCCCCGCCGCACAGGAGGGCTGGAGCCCTGTCAGCAACTACCGGCCCAAGTATCACGGGCGCCCGGCATCCGGTTTAAATCACAAGCACACACACACCCCGAGGAGGAGAGAGAGAGAGGAGACACTTTTTTAAAAAATCTCGTCCCCGGGGCAGCCGCGAGTCCGGCGAAGAGGCCCCGGGTTTCCGTGTGAGCAGGGGTGCGGGGGGAGAGAGGGGGGAGGGAAGGGTGCTGAATGGATATTAAGACTGTTGGCAGCACAAAGAAAACACAGTTTTAAAAGAAAAAAAAGAAACCCGTCCATCTGATGATGGTACAAGAAGAGCAGCCCCTTTAGCACGGGGCACCGAGGGGCAAAAACGGAGGGAAAAGTTCACCGTTGTACGAGGATAAAAATAACAAAACCCTTCACAAGGCCCCACAAGTGAAACAACAACAACAACAACAACAACAAAACACCAGCTCCTGGGTCCCCCCCTGCACACGGTTGTCTATTTCGGTTTTGAAAGAAGCAGGAAACAAGCAGCTTTGAAAAAGAACATTAAAGGAAAAAAAGAAACCCCTTCTCTCTTCACCTGACTCTCCTCCTCAGACGAGACCTAGGGGAGAGCTCCACCATCCGCGACGGGGAACCGGGGCTCCCTCTCCCGCTCGGCGCGCAGTCCCCCGAGCTCCCGCTCCATCCCTGACGCGCGGCCGCGAGGGCCGGGCCGGCGGGCGGACCGGCGGGCGGGCGGGCGGGCGGCGCGGCGCCCACACCCCCGACCCAGCCGCGGCGCGCACGGTCCATTGTAAACAAGCCCCGGGGACCGAGCCCCTCGGCTGCGGCGCCGCCGCCGCACAGTCCCCGGTGTCAGGAGTGAGACCCCGCACAGCCACGCTCGGCTCGCACACACGGACACACACACACACACGCACGGACACACGCGTTCACACGCATCCACACGCTCCCACACACATGTAGAGACCGAAGAATATTCACCTTGGCTGTGGATTATTGTGGTGTTGTTGGTGGGTGATGGAGATGGTGGTGGTGGGGAGGAGGAGGAGGAAGAGGAGGAGGAGGAGGAGAGGAGTAGTTGTTGTTGATGGGTAACAGTCGCCAGGACTACGGTGACTATGGCGCTTGATTCACAAGGCAACGGTTGCTATAACTCACAAAAGAGAGAGAGAGGGAGAGAGAGAGCGAAAGGGAGAGGGAGACACTCGCACGGGGAGGGGTAGGGGAGGGGAGAGGGGAGGAGGCGGGCCCCGCGAGTCGCCGGAAGGGGCGGGCTCAGCGCGATGAATGACAGCCCCAGATCCGGGCCTCGGGGGAGGGCGCGAGGCGAGCGAGCGTTCCGTGGCGGGGCTCGGCAGAAAGGCTCACGGGCTTGGCAGGGGCCGGAGGCCCCCCGGGGTCCTCCCCTTGGTACGCTACTACTCGCGCCGGCGAGGCAGGGCTGGGAGTTTAGGGGCGTCGCGCTAAGGCTACGTCGTGTGAAACGAGAGCTGCAAGTCCCAACAGCCGGCTTTGTGCAGAGAAGCCCCAGAGCGGCGAGAGGCTGAGGGGTAACCCAAGAGACGAAGGTGTTGAGGGCAATTCCAGACACTTTCCGCGGGGACCCGCAACACCCCGGGAAGAACCTATTTTGAAGAGCGGCCGCCTCCGCGCACCCCCCGCCCAGAACGTCATATCCGGGGTGGAGCGGGCGGAGGGTCCCGGATGTGCCGCCGCTATTCTCCCCCCCCCATTCCTTCCCCCGCCTTTTTTCCCCCCTTGGCTTCGGCGGTGTCGGCGGAGCTCCTAGTTGCTTTCGCCTCCTGGTGTTTAGCACGCTTGGGCGCTTCAGGGCTCCGGGCCCGCTGCGCTGGACGGTCCGCGCCGCTTTCGCCCGCCTTTCCGCGCCCTGGCCCGCTGCCGCCTCCCGAGGCCGCGACTCCGAGGAGCGCGGCCGGCGAGGCGCGAGCGAGCGGCCCCGCCGCCATCTTGGAGCCGGCGAGCCCGGGGGCGTGCGGGCAGCGCGCGGGTCTCCGCGGTCCCGCCGCGGCGTGGCGGGCGGGCGCGCCGGCCCTCCAGAGCGGAGAGGCGGGGAGCAAGTGCCCTCCTCGGAAGGTGTGTCGAGGCCTGGCAGCCCCTCCGGGAGAGGCGCTGAGGGTGGGGTAACCTACACCTGCCTGAGGGAGCGCCCAGGTAGTTTCTAGATCCCCGTGTTCTTCAGCCCTTAAGTAAAGCGCTCGTCCCTCTGCAGTTGACCCAACCGGGATGTGAGCCCAACCCGGTTACTCGACATGCTGCTGCCTCGAGGTACACGCATGGCTTCCGTGTGGGGTGGACGTTGTTGCCACGCCAGCAGCTGTCCCGACCCGCCCTTGGTCTCAGCCCCTGACACCTCGCGGCGCCGGCGCACCTGCGGGTCCTCTGCGGGCCGGTCCCGCGGGCGCGCGCCAGGACCCCGCCGGGACCCCGCCGGGACCGGACCTCCAGCACCCGCAGCTAAGCTGCTTATCCCGGACAATAACGTGAGCAGTAGAGCCTTAGGACGTCGGTTTTACTCGAGGCTTAATTTTTTGCACCTGCCAAATAAGGGATTTGGGCCGACATAAATTCACGGTGCTAGAATAATAATAGCGACCGCTACTGAGGTCTTATCCTGCCCCAGACATTGGGCTTAGTGTTTAGGTACATTATCTCATTTAATCCTCAAAACACCACGATTAGGTACATAATACCATTTTAGGGAAAAACGGGCACAACGTCTTTTAAAAGTCTGTGGCTTTCATTTACGGCCCTGTGTGGTGGAATATTGGCTAAGGGTATTTTGGAACCAACTATTTAAACAATCTATTTAAGAAAGTTATGTTGTTGCCTTTGGTAATCTCGTAAGGAGTTCTAGAGGCCCTAATAATAGTGTATTACAGTGGAACAGGGAACAGGGACAAGCACGAAGCTAACGCTTAAAGGTTGCATGACCCACCACGGCAGTCGGCCCTTGGAGCCTGAGACAGATGACAATGCAGTGACCAGCAGCAGATAAACTGTTCAGATTTAGAATCGTAATTCGACACGCACGTGGGAGATAAGGTATGCATCCCAGCTGTAAGGGAGCTGGTAGTCATTATGAATATTCACTTTATTACATTTACAGATAGAGCCCTCTATTCCTGTGCTGGTGTGTGGAGCTGTTTGCTCACACTACACAGCTCTGAATAGCTTTGCTTTTTTAGTCTATTGTCTGTTGCAGTTTGCCTGTCCCTTCCCTCACTGTCAGCTGTTGCTTCTTGAACTGCTGTCAGGGAACATACTTCTATTATCCTCTCCACCCTTTTAATTTACTGCTTTTAATCTGCAGGCAAGAAAACCACATAATGAAGCTTGAGCAGAACTGTCTCAAGAGTATAAATAGGTACTTTGAGGAAATCTCCTTTAGAAAAAGTGTGTGACTTTCGTGCAAGGACATTGTAACATCAGTTTTAAGCAGCTTAGAGACTTTTTTTTTTAACCTACTTCCTGATTTGGCCTATTGAGTTAGGAATAGATGAATTTCCTAAAGTGAGTTCTTTAAAAGTTAGGATTTAGAATATTGCCCCGCTTTAGGATAATTGATTATATGACTTCTAACCAGAGTAAGTTTACTATAATACGAAATTTTCAGTTACTACCATAGTGAGTCAAATAACCACCCTGCAAATTCAAGCTGTAGGTTCAGGAACATGGTGGGTTATATATGCCTGTATTGTTCTGTGCTATAACTGGTTATGAAAGAACCTAGAAATCCCTTTGCCTATAGTCAGTTCTGATAGGATTTCCTTTCTGGTAATTTTTAAGCTGTATAGTTGCATCTTTACATATGTTGTACAAATATTTCAGAAATCTATTATTTGTTAAGAAGTCACAGGAAAAAACCAACAGTGTCTAACATTTAGTACCTGTTTCAGTACATTACACACTGGGCTCAATAAGAAAAGGTACCTAACCAAAATATATCTTACACTCCTTGACAAATTCAATAAACTGTCAATGCAATAAGTATTTGCTGAGTGCCTAAAATGGGCCGAATATAGTTCCTGTCTACAAAATGCTCAAAGTCAATACCTAGGAATTTAAAAATGTTGTAGACCAGCAGGCATGGCTCAGCAGTTGAGCGTGGACCTAGGATCCAGGAGATCGCAGTTAGATTCCGGGTAAGGGCACAGGCCTGGGTTATGGGCTTGATCCCCAGCAGGGGGCGTGCAGGAGGCGGTGGATCAATGACTCATCATTGATATTTCTCTCTCTCCCTCTCCCTCTCTCTGAAATCAATAAAGATATATATATATTTTTAAATGTGTCCTTGGATTGTTTTGTGCTTAGTTTGGAGTGCTTGGTAGAGACATCAATTAACACATTTGTATCTGAACCACTTGAAAAATACAAAGCTCTGATTTTTTATGTATGGATTATACACTTCATAAATTACTCCAGTACATTCTTAGGGGTATTTCAATATTATCTATTGTTATTTCCTCCTGTTTATATCTGCATATTCAAGAACTAATAACATTAATGCTTGTTGAAGGAAAAGCTGTATAGGAAATGATAAAATATTGATATGTGATAGGTTTACAGTACTTTGGAAAACTTTTATGTATGAGAGTTTTGAAAAATGTATTAGTTTGTGGCAGCATACCATTGAATTTGTGGTGAACCCTTTTATAAAGCAGAAATCACACCTGTTTAAAATTTTTCCACTTGATTGTGATATCCAGTTTTCTTCAACTGAAAGACACCTAGAGTCTTAATTCTCATATGAAATAAATGGAGTAATTTCAGCCAGTATTTGTTGACTACTTATGATATACAGAGCACTGGGGAATTACACTACTGGATTACTAATTACCTTTACTAGATCTGAAATTCTGTGGATATATATATATACCACTAATAATAAGGGAGTGATTGATGCCAAGGTAACTCAAAACTATAATTTCCCAATCTGGAGCACCCCCAACTTAACCCATCCTCACTCAAAGTATATTTTGATTTTGGAAGCATTGTGATTTTCTTCCTGGTAAATTTGTTCTTCTAAATGTGTTTTCTTTAAATAACACAAACTAACGGTTTACTCAGCAATCCTGAAATATGCCCAACCTTATAACCTAGGATTATATTTTTACCCCAGCACAGAAAGAAAACAGAATCATAAATTGACCATCTTTTGTCAAGATTAAATATCTCTTGATATACACATGCAGCTTTTCCTCTCAATCGATACAATTAATCCCATCAAATACAATATTTGTAGCATTAAAACCAAAAATTGGAAACACCTCAAATGTCTATCAGTATGAGAATTGCGATATATTCATACCGTGGAATACTATTGAACAATTAAAAAGAACTGACTGCTCAGCCAGTGTGGCTCAGTTGGTTGAGCTTTGATTGTCCCATGCACCAAGATATCACCAGTTCAATTTCCAGTTCCCAGTCGGGGCACATGCCCAGGTTGTGGACTCAATCCCTAGTAGGAGGCATGCAGGAGGCAGCAGATGGATGTTTCTGTCTCCCTTCCTCTCTCTGAAATCAATAAAAACATATTCTTTAAAGAAGAAACTGACTAATGATACACACAAAATCATTCATGAACTTCAAAAACAGCATGTTTAGCAAAAGAAGCCAGGCACAAAAAGTACATACAGTATGAATTCATTTATGTAAAGTCAAAAAACATGAAAATCTAATCTTTATTTAGTGTTTCCCTATGATGACAGAGGCAGTAAGGTGAAATTTACTGGAAAGGAACATGAGGGAACCATCAAGGGTGATGGAAATGTTCTGCACTGTCCAACTTGGTAGCCACTAGCTGCAGTGGCTATTAAAATCTAAGTGTAAGTTAATTACAATTAAATGAAATTTAAAATCAGTTTTTGAGCCATGTTAGCCACATGTGGCTAGTGGTTACCAAGCTGGACAGTGGAAATATGCAACATTTCTATTATTGCAGATGTTCTATTAAAAAATGCTGATTTAGATCTTGTTTTAGGTAGTATTTACATGTGTGTATATGATTATTAAACAATATAATGCACATTATATATGCATTATATGTCAATGATATCTGCCCTCAAACTTCAGAAATCACTAATAGAAGCATTCATTATTGTATTACCTACCTAATTAACTTTGTTCTTAATATTTTCACTCAACACTACAGGAAAATAATAGGTACTAAGGTTACCCTTGGTAAATTTTTAAATATAAGTTAAGTATGACTATACAGTAGGTAACGCTGATTTGCTTCTCAAAGAAATGAGTTCTGCCTCTTTATAACCCCAAGTAAATCTAAAAACCAAAGAAATTGCTTTTGAGGGCTTAAAATGAACTCTAGATGATTAAAGATATTTTTTTCCTATTTTTCTTTCGGAATTGCAATAGTTTAAACGTGGTGGAAATTATATAACTTTCTTCTAAGGTAACATTAAAAGTATTTAAGAGATTTTGGTACTAACTGCAGTCAGGTTGAGAAAGTCATGTAAACTCTCTAAGACTCAAGGGTTGTGGAGGTGCAAGGACACATTTACAAATCAAGAATTAAAAGACTTGAATGATCTCAATTCTAAAATTCCAGTTTTCATGGATTTTCAGAGATGGCACACCAGATGAATTAGTTCAAACCACTTACCATATATGTTTATGTAATACTTTTGTGAAATTAGGAAATTTTTGTTGGTGGAGTAAATGTTCCCTATAAATAAAGTTAACAGCTACTTCTACCAGCATTTCTTAAGAACTTTGTGAACCTTAAGTAGATTTTTTACAAGATAAACATGACCTTCTTTAGAGATTAATTCCTATAACTTAGCAATTAATGTCAATAATATGCTGAAAGTATTTTATTCAATTATTATCAAAATTATTTATCAAAAGTGATTTTATTTGATCCAAAGTCTTCAACTGCCAAAGAAATTCTTAAGTTAACTCTCTCTCCTTTTACCTTTATTTTTTCCCTTTAATGTAAGGTACAGTCTGGAAATAACATCTTCAAAGTTCTTGCAGAGCAATTATTCCTATTTATTTTAAGTATACTAAAAGTATTTTCCCAGTGGAACATGTCATATGTCTCACCCTCTCTCACCCCATCACAATACATTATAAAGCCTACATTTAAGTTGTTTTTGAATGCTTATGTCAACTCTTAAAACATATGACTGAATATCTTTACCCTTCTAAATATTTTTTACCAACTTAGCCACTAATAAAAAATAAAGATCACTGACTCAAATTACATGAATTTGTCTCTTTTGATGGCTTTTTGTTTTGAAAAGGAAACTTATGTGTATGGAATATGTTTCCAAAAATTTTGTTTTGTTTTGCTTAATAACTTGTTTTTGAGGGACAAAAGACAGCAAATATATACATTGTACAGTAGAATGCTGAAAACATTTGCCTCCAAGTACTGCTTGAAATTTTACCTAGTACTTTTATAAAAGAGATTAAGGTCATTTTTAAGACTTTCATAGATATGGCTTAATGTGAAAGTACTGATTAGAACTTGGTTTTAGAGACTTCCAGTCCCATGTCATATCAAACATATTAAAATGTACCCATATAGCACATTAAAAAACATTACTAAGAATTTACAAATGGCATGATGGTAAGTTTTGTAGACATCTAATTATTTCTTTTGATTTGCAGCTTTCTTTTCATGTTTTTTAAGCTCCCCAGCGTTTTCAGAGGACCTAAGATAAGATCGCAAACTATGTATTACTTTGCTAGGGCCCCCATAACAAAGCACCGCAGGCTGGGTGGCTTAAACAACAGAAATTTATTTTCTCAAAATTCTGGAGGCTAGAAGTTCAAGATCCAGGTGTTGGTAGGACTGGCTTTCTTCAGAGGTCTCTCTCCTTGACTTGTGGATGGTCATCTCCCTGTGTCAAAAGGTCTTTCCTCTATGTGTTCATGTTCTAATTTTGTCCTTTCATAAGGACACCAGACATACTGGATTAGGACCCACCCTAATGAACTCATTTAGCTCATTTACCTCTTTTAAAGAGCCTCTCTCCAATTATAGTCACATTCTGAGGTTCTGGCAATTAGGACTTCAACATATGAACTCCGTGAAAGGGACCATGACTCAATTCACAAACAAGTCAGTCCAATAACAGACTAGTTGGGGTGGGGGGAGAGAGAATAAATTAGAAAATAATATCCCAAGGTAATGAGTATAGGATCAATATAAGGACAGCTTTAAACTTACTCTAAGCAGAACATTAGAAATGGTAGACGAAAGGAAAATTTTTAAGGGAGCACAGTTTTATAAATGTGTGTATAAATTTTTCAATGGTAGATTAAAGTGGAAGGAAAGGCAGGAAAGAGATCACAAGAGCTAGTGAGAACAATCAGGTCTGGTGACTGAGCTGGGAGCCATCTAGATAACAATAGCTAATATTCATGGAGCACTTGTGACAGAGGTTACTAGCTATCTTCTCCCCTTCCTCTGTGATAAGAAAATGACTCCTGTTTTTGCTGGACCTTGTCCACAAAAAGACCTTTTCAGATTCCCTTTTCTGGTCTCCACTGAAACTAGACGGAGACTTGTGACTAAGCTTTCTGATCAATGGGATGGATTCAGACGTGTTCCTGGGACCACTTCTAAGAAATCTTAAGAGCAACCTTGCTTGTGTCCGTTGCCTCTTTATCTTTTCACCCCCTTCTCCAACCTGCTCCTTAGGACAAAGATGCCACAAACTTGGACCAAGTCAAGCACATGGGACATCAGAATAGGAGACTCAGTCCCTAGTGACGGTGAGGCTGCTAGACTGCCCTGCACTATCTATAGTTCTACGAGAATAAAAGAACCATCTTGTTTTCTGTCTCACAGCAGAAATGCACCCTAATTAATACGAGCACTTTCTGTGAGCTAGGTACAGTTCTCAGTTTTTTGTGTGTCTTATTTTACTTAATCCTATAACAGTTCTATATGTAGGTACTATTATCCTCCATAAGGACACAGGCTCAGAGATACTAAATAATTTTCCCTAAACAACACACCTTGTAGAGTTTAGATTTTAAGCCAGACTAAGAGAATCTGACTCCAGAGCCTGACGTCTCAACCACTCTGTCAAGTGGCCTCCCTCTAGTCTCTGATCCTACATCCAACCATCCCCTACATGGAGCATACCGTTATTTTTACAAGCTATAGCCTAAAGAGAAACTTGCTTGAATTTGGAACAGTACTACAGTCGTCAAGGGAGGGAAAGCACATGAAATGAAAAATGTTGGTAAAGTTTTCTTCATACCTATCATCTTATTGTCATTGCTTATTTTAGCCTAAAATCTGCCAGTTTGGTTTACTCACAATGTGACTCTTTCTCATTAATTTTTAAAAACTTCTCAGAGCTCTCCAGTTAGCAGCCCCACAGGGCCAGAAGGTGGTTTAGATCTGTGCCACAAAGGGGCTTCCCCTTGGCCATATTCTGCCAGAGTCCTTCTCAGAACCCCAGCTGGGATAATCTTTGGTGCAATCCATGGGCAACCTCTGCACTTAATGGTCAAATTTCTCTTGAGAAAGACTTAGCTCTCAGTCAGAAGTCAATCCTTATGGTGACAGTCTCTGTTGCACTCCCTTTAGCAGCAGGAGAGCTTTAAGAGTGTTACTGGGCTTTGTTAACCCCTCTCTCAGAGAAACTGGAGAAAAGGGATTTTAAGGGCATCTTGATTATTTTTTTCTTTAATGTTTGAAAAGAGGAAAAACCTGGACCAGTGGATATTGTTCTATTCCCTTCCCATCTGGCCACTTAAAAGGCTTCAGAAAGGCCATTGGACCTACTCAGAGGATATTAACACAGGATGATTCTGTAAAGAAATAAGGCAATAAATAAGAGATCTATTTATTCTCTTGCAGTAAGAAGTTCTAAACGTGGACACGGAAGGTGAAGGACCCATGATGTCTCTCTCACATGATTTGGTTTTACTCAATAAATAGTACAGTATTGATCCTCAAGAATGCTTTATTAGGATGGAATTTTGAAAGGAACTTATTCCTATACTTACTGAGGTTTTTAATTTCTACTCCTTGTGACAAATTGTTACAGCTAACACAGACATTTGAAAAGTACATTTATAATCAGTATCATGCCACCTTGGGGTAGAAATAAGTGTATATTTCTTTTTTAAAAACAGCTTTATCGAAGTATAATTCACAAAGAGTAGCACTTGCCCATATGGAGTATGTAATTAGGAAGTTTCAGCACTGTATGCAGTCATTTGGGCACCACCACAATCAAGCTATTAAACATTTCTATCACCATGGAAAATTCCCTTGTGGCTCTTTGCAGTCAGTCCTCTCACTCCCTGCCTCACTCCCACCCCTGACCCCAGGAAAACTTTGATCTAGTGTCACTGTATTTTTCCTTTTACTAGAATGTCATATAAGTGGAAACAGTATTTAAAGTTTGGTTTTTGTTTTTTTGTTTGTTTTGTTTTGTATGGCTTCTTTTGCTTGGCAGGATATTTTTGAGATTCACCTATATTATTGTGTACATTGATGGTTCATTTATTTTTATTGCTGAGTAGTGTTCTGTTGTATGGATATCCCACAATTTATTTTCAAAAATTTTTCTTATAAATAATACTGCTATGAGTATTTGCATATGTGTTATTGTGGATACATGTTTTCATTTCATTTGGGTGGGTGGGTAACCTAAGAGTGAAATTTCTGTCGTATGGTAAGTGCATGTTTAGCATTGTAAAAAACTTGTGGAATGCTCTCCTCAGAGCATTAATCATTTTATATTCCCTACAAAAAAGTATGAGAGTTCTAGTTGCTCCATATGCTGTCAACCCTTTGGCAAAGATTAAAATATCTTTTTAATTTAGCTATTCTAGTGGATGTACAGTAATAGTTCATTGTGGTTTTAATTTGAATTTCCATAATGACTAGTAATGTTGACCATCTTTTAATGCCCATTCATGTATCTTCTTTTGTGAAATATCTGTTTATATTTTGTCCATTTTTTGAGTTGTCTTAGTGAGTTACAAGAGCTTTTAACATAGTTTGGATGCAAGTCCTTTGTCAGATACATATTTTGCAAGTATTTCTCCCAGTGCATGGCTTCCCTTTCTATTTCCATAAAGGTATCTTTGAAAGAGCAAAATATTTTACTTTTGATGAAGTCTAATCTATCAATATGTATTTTATGCTTTGTGACTTTTGTGTTTTATCTAAAAAGTCTTTGACTAACCTAAGGTCATTTGCTTTTTTCTCCACTATTTTCTTAACAAAACTTATTATTTTAGCTCTTATGTTTAGGTCTATGAGACATTTGAATTAACTTTTAGTCAGGATGTGAGATAAAGATTGAATTTCATAATTTTCCTTACAGATATCCAATCATTACAGCACCATTTGTTGAAAAAGATTACCCTTCTCTACCAAATTGCCTTTCCCACTTTGCCAAAAATTAGTTTTTCACATATGTAAGGGTTTATTCTGTTCCACTGGTATGTTTGTCTGTCTATACCTTAATACCACATTAACTTAAATGTTGAAATCAGGAAGTATTAACCTTCTATTTCTGGTGTTTTTTTCAAAGTTGTTTTGGTGACTCTAGGTCCTTTGCGCAGCCATATGAATTTTAGAATCAGTTTGTCAATATCTACAAAAAAGCTTGTTGGGATTAGGATTGGTATTGTATTGAATCTATAGCTCAATCTGGTGAGAATTGACATTTTAATAGTATAGAGTCCTCCGGCCCATGAAAAAGATATATCTCTCCCTTTGTTTAGGTCTTCTTTAATTTCTCACAGTAATGTTTTTTAGTTTTTAATATACAGGTCTTACACATCTTTTCTCAGATTTAGCCCTGAGTATATCAAATTTTTGATGCTATTGTAAATGATACTATTTTTAAATTCCTTTTGTTCATTGCTAGTGCAGAGAAATGTGGTTGATTTTTTAAAGAAGAGGGTCCTGTACAAAATCCTTTCCAGGGCCAATTTAAAACCACCTTCACTTTTGTTTATATAATCATCATTTTCAATGATTATTGATGAGTTGAGTTTCATTTTAATATTTTTTTGTACTTTGACATTCATGTTAATCTCTGAATACTTCTTTCCTCTGGTTATTGGATAGTGATATATTTATGAACAGAAGAAAAAACAGCAGCTCTCCTCACTTTCAACCTTAACCTTCAGCTAATCCATAGACACGCAATAGGCAATAAATAGATTAAAATAAATTTAAATTTAATTTTTATAGTGTTTTTGTGCTAGCTAATGGGATTAGTATACTATTGTTTGCCTTTCTTTCTTTCTTTCTTTCTTTCTTTCTTTCTTTCTTTCTTTCTTTCTTTCTTTCTTTCTTTCTTTCTTCTTTCTTTCTTTCTTTCTTTCTTTCTTTCTTTCTTTCTTTCTTTCTTTCTTTCTTTCCTTCTTTCTTCTTTCTTTTGATTCAAATCTGAGATTATAACTGAGAAAAATAATGAAAACACTATCTGTGCTTAAAATTTTTTTAAACTTCACTTTATAAACTTTCCTTTGTATGAAAAAAAGGGTGCTCTATAGTACAAGGAAATTGTAATAAAAACAAACAAACCTGGTACTGGGATAAGAACAGGCATATAGACCAATGGAACACAACAGAGAGCCCAGAAATCAACCCACACCTTTATGGTTAATTAATATCTGACAAAGGAGGCAAGAGCACACAATGGAGTAAAGACAGACTCTTCAATAAATGGTGTTGGAAAAATTGGACAGGTACATGCAAGAAAATGAAAATAGACCACCAACTTACACCATACACAAGACTAAACTCAAAATGGATTAAAAACGTAAAATGTAAGCCATGAAACCATAAAAATCCTAGAAGAAAAAACAGGCAGTGAAATCTCAGACATCTCTCATAGCAGTATTTTTGCCAATATATCTCCTAGGGCAAGGGAAACAAAGGAAAAATTAAACAAATGGGACTACGTCAAATTAAAAAGCTCTGCACAGAAAAAAAACCCAAAAGCAAACCATCAACAAAATGAAAAGAGAACCCACTGTATGGGAGAACATATTCCCAATAATACATCTGATAAGGGGTTAATTTCCAAAATATATAATGAATTTATACAACTCAACATCAGGAAGACAATCCAATTAAAAATAGGCAAAGGACCTAAATAGACACTTCTCCGAAGAGGACATACAGATGGCCAATAGACATATAAAAAAATGCTCAACGTCGCTAATCATCAGAGAGATGCAAATTAAAGCTACAATGAAGTATCACTTCACACCTGTCAGAATGGCTGCCATCAGTAAGTCCACAAATGACACTTGCTGGCGAGGGTGTGGAGAAAGGGGAGCCCTAGTGCACTGCTGGTGGGAATGCAGACTGATGCAGCCACTGTGGAAAACAGTATGGAAGTTCCTCAAAAAATGAAAAATTGAAACTATGACCCAGTGATTCCACTTCTGGGAATATTTCCTAAGAATCCTGAAACACCAATCAGAAAGAATATATTCACCTCTATGTTCATAGCAGTATTACTTAAAAATAGCCAAGATCTGTAAACAGCCCAACTGCCCATCAGCAGATGAATGAATAAAAAAGCTGTAGTACATTTACACCATGGAATACTATGCAGCTGAAAAAAAGAAGGAACTCTTACCATTTGTAACAGTATGGATAGACCTGGAGATTATTTTCCTAAGCAAAATAAGCCAGTCAGAGAAAGACAAATATCATATGACCTCACTGATATGTGAAATCTAATGAACAAAATAAACTGACAAACAAAAGGGAACCAGAAGCATGGATACATGGAACAGACTGGTGGGAGCCAGAGGGGAGGGAAGTGTTGGTGACTGGGTAAAGAAGTTGAAGGGATTAGCTAAAGAACATATATGCATATCCCATGGACACAGAAAATAGTGTGGTGAAGGCCACAAGATGGGGAGTTAGGGGGAAGGGGAGGTGGGCAAAGAGGGGAGGAATGGGGAAGTCTATAATTATGTCAAAATTAAAATTTTTAAATTAAAAAAAAAGAAAAAAGGGAGAATAAGTTAAATACCACTTTGACAAATATATTAGCAATAGCGAGTTTGTGTCTAAAATTAGGAAGTAGGGGTATAGAAATTAAAATACAAAACTTTTTTTTTGAAATTTATCTTTATTGTTGAAAGTATTACAGATGTCCCCTTTTTTCCCCATTAACCCTTTCCACCCCCCCACCCACTCCTGCCCCAGGCCTTCACCACACTATTGTCTGTGTCCACAGGTTATGTATATATGCATATAAATTATTTGGTTAATCCCTCCCTACCCACCCACCCACCTCCACCTTCCCTCTGAGATTTGTTAGTCTGTTCCATGCTTTTATGTCACTGAATCTATTTTTTTCATCAGTTTATTAAGTTCTTTAGATTCCACATATAAGTGAGATCATGTGATGCTTTGTCTTTCTCTGCCTGGCTTATTTCGCTTAGCATAATACTCTCCAGGTCCCTCCACACTGTCCCAAAGGGTACGAGATTCTTCTTCTTTACAGCTGCATAGTATTCCATGGTGTAAATGTCCCACAGCTTTTTTATCCACTCATCTACTGATGGGCACTTGGGCTGTTTCCAGATCTTAGGTGTTATAAATTGCGCTGCTATGAACATAGGGGTGCATATATTTTTTCTGATTGGTGTTTCAGGATTCTTAGAATATATTCCTAGAAGTGGGATCAACAAATCAACAAATGACATGTGCTGGCGAGGGTGTGGAGAAAGGGGAACCCTGGTGCACTGCTGGTGGGAATGCAGACTGGGGCAGCCACTGTGGAAAACAGTATGGAGGGTCCTCAAAAAATTAAAAATGGAGCTGCCTTTTGACCCAGTGATCCCACTTTTAGGAAAATACAAAACTTTGTAGATCTCTAGACTCAACCTTTTGCTCCATTGAAATGTTAATCCTTAATTTTCATGATTTGGAATTCAGACTTTTAAGAAATGCTTTAAAATATATGCCTATTAACACAGCAAAAAGTAAAGTATATGATTGCTGAACCTTTTGGAAGGGTTCAGTCAGTTAATCCAATGATAATCAGGCCCTCTAAGATTTCGTCATGCATCTAAAATCACCAGATGCTGATTCCAGAACAAAACAATTACTCATTTATAATAGAAGATATCTACCTAGTCTGAAAACAAGGATCATCATCTTCATAAAGCACATCTCTTTCCACATGTTCATCAAAAATCTGAATGTTCAAGAAGCCTGGACTTCTCTGCTGATGGACCTACATCATACTCCTTCAACTCCAAAAAATATCCAAAATTTGACCTTAAAATTTTTATCTTAAAATGTAATTTTTTATCCTGTGTTCCTATTCTTGATTAAGGATATCGCTACCCTTCCAGTTAGTTGCCTGAGTTAGAAATCTGGTAATAATCCTAGACTCCTCTCTGTTTTTCACCTCCCATAGCCAATGAGTCACCAAGTCCAGGACGTTCTATCTCCATTTTCTCTTTCATACTACTGTTTTCCTTCTTCCTTACTGCCACTGTTTAGAACAGGTCCCATCCCACTGGGATTACCCGAGCAGACACTGCCAATGTTTTTTTCCATATCTGATATAGCAACTGTTACTAGAGTAACCTTCTTAAAATAGAAACCTGATCATGTCTTTCCTCTATTTCAATTCTTTAGTGGTTTATAGTTTTTAGCAAAATGTTCAGATTCCTAAGTTGAATACACAAAGCTCATTATAATTGGCACTGGACTCTCTCTAGAACCCTGTCCATTCACCCTCCCTATCTGGTGGTGCAGGATCAGCAGCAGGCCAGGTTGGGGAGTATTCAGAAGGATGTCTGGAGTTCAATGTGAGGCAAGGCACATCTCCACTGTCGCTGCAATTTTATAGAGCCACTAGGCAAACACAAGGAGTTGTGTCCTCTGAAATACATAGTCAGGTTGCAGTAAACAATTCAAATATGAGAGTTTTAAAAGCAGGATCCAAAGAGAACCAAATTGAATTCAGGAGCTAGGAGAATAAAGGAGTGAGGTGTGTTGGTAGGAAGGTGGATTTTGTGGCAAACTTTTAATGTTATTGATGTGCCAACTATGAGGATGTGCTGGGTTTAATGAAAGTAAATTAAAGTACAATAGGTATAGACCACTTACGGTTACTCAGGGTGTTCTATAAGTCCCTTGTCATTGCCTTTCTCCAAAATGTTCTCTTCCACTTCCCTGTTCTCTCTTACTTATCCCATAAACTCATTTCAATCATCATATCTTCTGTAAATAGTACTAGCCAACACAAATCGAACATTTACAACTTACAGACACTATGCAAAACGCTTCAAAATCTCATTAGGAGAGGTACCACTGTTTTCCTCATTTTACAGATTAAGAAACTGACGTTTGAAGAAATGAATCAATTTGCACAAGGTTACAACAATTAAATTATGGGGTGCTGAATTAGATCCAGACAGTCTGCCTCTAGATTTTGAGCTTATTAACCACCATTGGCCTTGGCTGATTTGATATGCCTCTCCATGTGCATCTGTGTTTACATCATCAGGGCCCCATTCCTCTCTAATATAATATTTTATTTATCTGTCTCTCCCAGTGGTTGAGAAGCTCCTAAAAAGCAAGGGTCAAATATCTGCTACAAAAGTAGGATTTCAATAAGTGTTTGTTTTATTAGTTATTACTGTCCATCAGGTTGCTTGGAAGCAGTAATTAAGGCCATTGGGTATTGAACGAAGGAAATTCATGCCAACTAAATGTGGCCTGTAGTGTTAATCTACAGTATTACTAATTTCTTTTGTAGAATCAGAATATTCTCTCATCCAAACAGTATTATATATGGATTAATTCTTTTCCTTTGTCTTGTTTATACTTCATGTAATTAACTATGTGTTGCTTCCGGTAATCATCATGCTATGGTTTTCAAGACAATTACTCATATACAGTATGATTAAGTAAAAGGTTTTTCCTAAATCTTTCTTATTTTGTATTCACTTCTGATCTGCATGAACTATTGACTTATCCTTTTTCTAACTTTTGTGTTTTAGAGTTTTAGTGGAACCTAAGTGAATGGTTGGCTCCTTTGACTTTAATCCTGAGTGACTATGAGACTCAGAATAGCCATACCTTGATCAAAGATGTTTTCAACAACTTGTTACAAATTGTAAGTTTTAGGGCTTCATTTGAGCCCATCAATAAGTATCCCTCTCAAGCTTCCAAGGCAGTGATTTTCAACTGGTGTGCTGCAAAAACTTTTAAAACAGGCAATATCTGACTACTTAGGACTATTTAGTCAGGGGCACTGATCTCTTTTTCCTTAGATTGTCAAATAATAAAATGACAGCAGACAGCCAACACAACAATAACCATGAGGTGTGAATGAATAAAAATTATATCTACTTTTGGTCAGATTGGCAAAAAATATAATTTTTTGGTGTGCCACAGAATTTTAGTAATTAGTTTATGTGTGCCATGAGATGAAAAAGGTTGAAAATTGCTGACCCAAAGGAAGGAAAAGTGGAGGGGGAAAACTAAATATACACTACTGGGAAGTGTGTGCATTCTCCAGTTCGAACTGGGCTCGCAGAAATCAGCCATTAGTCTTGCAAAGACAGGTGCCTTCTAGACCCAGAGGAAGGAAGTGAGAAGCAGGTCTACATGAAAGCAGAGCAATTTGCAAATGCTTCCAGGCCCTGCCTGTGCTTTCATCCACACGTCTACGGTCAGCAAAGTGATTTCACTCTGGGTCAGAAAGAGCAGGAGGAAATTTTATCTCATTTGCTTCAAAATTTAATCCTGCCCAGCATCAGTCAAGCTTTAAAGGCAGCTGTTGGGGTGGGGGTGGGGCTGGGGGACTGGGTGAGAGGGTGGAGGGATTGAACAAAAAAGAAAATAGAAAGAGAAAATACTCATGGACATGGACAATAGTGTGGTGATTGCTGGGGATGGGGAGAGCAGGAGCTGGGGGGAGTTGGAGGAAGGTATGGGGGCTATAAATAGTGATGGACAGAGACTTGACTTGGGGTGGTGAACACACAATACAGTGAGAAGATCAAGTGTTGTAGAATCGTGTACCTGAAAGCTATATCATTTTGTTAACCAGTATCATCCCAATAAATTCAGTAAAAAGGAAAAAATTGGAAGAAAAGTATACCCTGAATACTCACACACAAGAATGTACAGTGCAAAACAAAAAAAGAAATGGCTTAACCTTTGTGTGAGCTAATTACAGCACCTCTGTTAGAAGGGAGAGAAAGACGTTAGAAGCTGCTCAGTCAAGACCACAGATTCCACTAGGACCGCTTGATAGATGTTGAGGTGTGATGACAATGTGAGTAGAGTAGGTCCCTTCCAATCATGGGCTTCATTTACCTTCAAGAGTAGAGGGCAGTCTTGGAGCCCCTGCCTTTGCCTCTGGTTCTTTCCATCACAGCCACTGCTCCTTGACCTATAACTGCCCCCAGCCTCTGACACACACCGACAAGTCTTCAAATATTTTCCTCATCTGTCACGATGTAGCCAAACACTAAGACCCTGGAAGATGGGCACAAGATGACCAAGATACAAAGTGGAAAGAGCCTCAGGAGAGTAAGAAATACTCATCTCTTGTGTCAAACTCCTGAGATATTAGAGTTGGTCTGATACAGGAACCAGTTTTATCTTACCTAATTAGGCTTCCACAGAATTGAAATGGGCCTGCAAACCTAGAGGAAAGGCTATATTTTCTGAGTCAGATCACCTAGTTTTCACAGTTATCCTTCAATCTTTAATAAAAAGTATTTCCAATGTCTCAGGTCTGACTCTGTTTCCTGATGTTAAAGGAAGGATCACAGGTCAATGTTGGCCAAATTGTTAAGCGGGGGGAGCAGTTCATGTCTGAGGCTACATTTTTGGTGGTAGCAGCATTAATTCATGACAGACATCAACGGAAAGACACATTTTGATGGCAGAAGCAGGACTATGTGGTCCAGTTCTCTCTCCCCAGGGAGATTTTCCATTGAGTTCCAACCCTTGAAATTCTAATCTTTTAATTTTATATATTTTTATTTGGGGGTTACTTGTTTCCTTTAGCTTTTATCTTTATTAAGGAAGATTGCATATTTTTTATTAAGATCTTATTCTTGGAAGATGGGTACAAGATGGCCAAAATAACTTGGGGTGGTGAATGCACAATACAGTGAACAGATGAAGTGTTGTAGAATTGTGCACCTGAGACCTGTATAATTTTGTTAACTAGTGTCACCCCAACAAATTCAATAAAAAGGAAAAAAATGGAAGAAGAGTATACCCTGACAAAATCTGAATACTCATACAAAAAAATATAAATGCCTTTATACATATTTTTAAATATAAATGGCTATTAAAGAAATTTTAGATTAGCAAAATGTGTTTTTCTAAATTAAATTTCCATTGAAATAATATTTATAACTTTATGTACATAGTTAAAATCTGGTGTAGCCTTTGGCCAAATTGTCATGCATATAAGTTAGTGAGATATAAATTGAGTTTACGGCTATCAATATAATCAACATCTACAATATATAATCAATAAGGAAGACAAATACATTTGAGAAATTAATGAAACCTTTACAGTAAATAATATGAATGTTAATTAATAAAAATAAGTGAAACGTATAAATGAAAATTAACTTTCATATTTAAAATATTATGAAATTGTAAAGAAAGCCAGGAGAGAAAATGCTTGCAAAAGTAAATTTTTATCATGACTTCCTACAGCAAAATAACAAAAACAAAAAAATGAAAAATTATAGGAAAAAAATCTTTCTTCACATTAAGAAGCTTCATACTTTGGGGATGTCCCAAAATACAGCACATTAAAACCCTGTTGTTACAGGAGGAAAAAACATGTACAGACAGAAGCACAGAAAAGTGACTTCCTTAAATATCAGAACAGGAGATTCCTAAAATGCTTAAATTGCTAAAGAATGAAAAAGAACAAGTTCCTGACTTTCCAAAGAATTTTTGCACTTTTGGTACTGCAAGCTCCCAATAGTACTAAGCACTATCTCAAAATATTTCAGAAAAGTTATGTAAACTCTTTGGTCATGTCATCTGAAAAAGTTCCCTTTTTACCACTGCTGACATTTCCAGTTTGAACAAGTAAAACATAAAAAATTGACATTCTCTGAGGCATTTGAGTGGTAGGAAAGGAAATATTTTCTAATGAATTTTACAATGCACCTGAGTGGAATTAGCTGTTCCATTTTAAAACTTAAATCACATCCATAAAGCTTTTCAAAAGACACTGGTAGCAGAACCAATTTAGAAAACAAGAGACACTCATATCTGCACAGATTTCTAGTTAAACAGTAATTGTTCCTTTGTCTTTTATAAATCTCTAAAGAGAGTAATGCTGTTAATTAATGGTGAATCATGCTTCAGTGATCTATTCATATTTCCTGCCATGTTGCTCTGGAGGTGGTAAGCAGCAAAGTGTTGATAACTATATTGACTCAACTTGGAAAGAGATTAAGAATCTCAGTGTGACAACAAAATATGTATTTTCTCATTATAGAAATATTTCACTCCTTTGTTCAAAATCTACAGTGGCTTTCTTAGTCAAATTCCTCTGCCTAACCTTTAAGGTCCGATTCACAACTTATGCCCCTCAATTTACTTGCTCAGACTCAGCTTTTTCTTTTGCACATGTGTCTTTCGGTATCATTAAAATTGTTCCACTCTTTCCTTCCATCCATGTCCACTGTGTGCTCTAAATCGTACTCAAAAATCAACTAGTTATTACATGGGAAGAAGATGAAAACCAGAAGTGGAGAAAGAACTTTGTTTTACCCAGTAACCTTTTATCATATTTGTGGAAGACAATCCTAGTTGCCTACACAAAATCCATTCCCCCTCAGTTAGCAGGATTCTAATTTTGTTCAGAGTGGCGGTGTGCTTTCTAAAAATACTTCTCCAAGCTCCCTTGCTGCTAAGGGTGGCCATGTGACACAATTCTGGACAATGAGACAGATGTTTAGGTTTTCTTGGTAAGCTCTTACTTTTCTCACAAGGAGCCCCTCCCAGCTTCCTCCTTCCTCCCTCACTCTACCAGGAATATTGATGCAATGCCTGGAGATACATGCCCTTTTACTACCTTGATGTGACAATCCTGAGGACAGAGACTACATACTAAGGATTTCAGAGAGAGGAAGGGGGAGGGAGAGATACAAACATCAGTGATGAAAGGGAGTCATAGTTTGGCTGCCTCCTGAACCCCCTCAACTGGGGATCGGGCCCACAACCTGGGCATGTGCCCTGATGGGGAATCGAACCTCTATCTCCTGGATCCTAGGTCAATGCCCAACCTCTGAGTCATGCTGGCTGGGCTACATATGATTAACTTTTCATGAAAAAGTAATTAGTATTACACTCTATATACTATTTTATAACTTTTTAAAATTTTGGTGACTTAGTATTATTATAAAATAATACATCAAGGCCATTTTCTCCATAACCACATTGTGAATCATTAACCATGCAATCTTGAGTAAATCAATCTCCCAATTCTATTTTTTTTAATTCTAAAATGGGTATGCTAATATAGTTGACTCTAGAACAACTATTAGGGTGCACTTATGTTTAAATTTTTTTCAACTGACTCGTACAGTTCAAACTTACTGCTCAAGGATCACCTGGCGGTTGGGAATCTGCTTATGCAGAAGGCTGACTTCAGTTATATGGGGATGTTTTACTGTGCTGGCCATCAGTGCTCCTTACCCCGCCATTGTTCAAGGGTCAGCTGGACTTAGCTCTGCCTTGCTGTAAGGCAGTGGTTTCTAAACTTGCCGCACATAAGAATTACCTGATGGGATTTTTGATATCCCAAACTGCAGGTCATACTGAATATCTACTATATATCCCACACTGCACTAGCATTCTGTATTCATTATTTCCTCTAACACTCATCATATCCGTGTGAGGTTTTATTGTTTTAATTTTACAAATTAGGAAACTTAGACTAATTAAGAAACTTGCTCAGTGTTACACAGTTCATAATTAAGGAACCAGGATTCAAACCCAGGTCTGCAGGACTGAAGTCCATACTCTTTTACCACACTGCATTAGGCTACGGAAATGTTAGTTCTTACCTTTTTTATTCCTAGCTTCTCCAATTCTATCGAAACCAGTTTATCATAACATTTTTCAAATTAAATTGCATATATAAAAAAATTAAATCTGTATTTTGTGCGGTTTCTATCTATATCTTCTGTAGCTTTATTAATTCCCATTTTTAGCCAAAGAAAATACGGGTTAATTTGTGCAGCAGAGCCAGATTGTGAATGACTATTTGATATATAATGTTAATCGTGTTTAAAGTGGTTTTTATCCTTTTACCTATAGGCCAGTTAACTATGAACAGATTAGAAATGGTTATTTTCATGGATTCCGCCCCAGGTCCTATTCAGCCATCTTTTAAATATGTAACATTTGCTGTAAGAGAATTTGCATTGGCTTAAAGGAAACTAATCACCACCATTAGAAAATTAATCACACATGTATACACATTTTATATACGTACATAATTGTTTTGAAACAGACAAAATTCCTGGCTACACGATGATTATAATAGGCCTGTAATCATGACTCTGCTCCAACACGTTGTGAGAGTAGTGCTTCCATCTGTGGGTACTTAGGAATCGTGTCAATTTTTATCATGTAGCAAGACACAGTCAAATTATTTCCATAGCTTTGGAAGTTACTCATTCCACATTTTCTTTATTATTTTTTGGCATTTGAGGTTATTTTATTGCTCTGACCAAATGTCTATGCCTTGATAGCAAAAACATTTGCTTTCTTCTCATCTTACTTGATATTTTTGGAAGAACAAATTGACAACTCCCATGAATGATTCTGAGTTAGCAGGAGAGCATCTGCTGCAGGATGGCTCTTCCTCTTCTGAAGTTCACTGAAAAGCCAATTTCATCATTTTGATGATCTGCAGTGACAATAAAAGTAATCTAAATTAAAAGATTGACCACTCCTTCCCAGAAAACCTTAAAACGTTAATATTTATTTGGTAGATGCTTAGCAAATGCCAACCACACTACTAACGCATGTCCATAAATATGACTCCTGAACTGGCCTATCTTGTATTCACTTATTTGGGGGGGGGGGTGTCTTAACATTTATCTTTGAAAATCTGATATCCACAGTGGGTTCTATTTTCAAAACGTTAAATGGCGGAGAGAGACAGACACATTCACTGCATTTGAGACTACTTTCATTTTAAAATTGGTAAATGAAAGTGTTTTCAAAGGAATTGTCACACCCAGCTAATAACAACACATGGGTTTATTTCTTCACTGTTCATGCTGGGAATGTTTGTCATCCTGTTTTTAGCATTCCTTTAGTGGCCCATTTTTACAACATGTTTACTTTATTGACTGATTTTTTTTTTTTTAAAGATGCATCTATCATTAAAGATCATTGGGAATATGTTCAAAAATGTTAAAATACTGGACTTTGTAAAATTGCAACAGGCAACATAAGCCAAATTGAGAAATATCTTGCCAAATAGCATTTCTCAGCAAGCCATTTGGAGAGGCTTAATTTTTTTTTAAAAGTAGTTGATACTTGATCAAAAATATAATTTCTTGCTTCCCCCCTTTTAAACAGTGTTCTTGTATACATATTATTCCTATAAGGCTACAATTTTAAAATATTCCTGGCATTTGTATGTGATTGCATATAAATGTTTGTCTTCAGAGATTCAAAAAGAATTGAGAAGTTCCAAGGGGCAGAAATTATCTTTAGAAAATTAATTTGGAATTCTGTTATAACCTTTGAGCTCTGAAACCATGAACATTTTACAAAGTAAGGTGGTGAGGGATAGGTTATTCTTTTAGTGACCAACCCAATATATTTCTGAGGTTTCCCTTTAGAGGAAACTGTATGTGAATGCCTGTTAACAACTCCACTCAGCTTTTGTAACAACCAGAAAAGAGAGGTATCTCGACCTACTTAGGTAACAGTAAGCCCTGGGGTGAGGGAAAATCTATTTCAATAGGGTGGTCAGGGACTGCCTCTGAGGTAGCAAATTTAAAAATGAATTCTGAATTAAGGAAAAGAGAAAGCAATGTAACATGTAGAGGGGACAGAGAACTTTCCAAGCAAAGGGAAAAGCCTGTAAAAGGGGCCTTGAGAAAAGAGATGCCTACATTTGAGGTATGAGCAGTTCATCAATGCGTCTGAATGGAATGGTAAAGGAAAGAATTCCCCAAGAAAGAGGTGTAATGGATAAGACAGATCATTGGGGGCCTTGTAAGCTTGGGAAAGAGCAGTGACCTGACTTAATTTTGGTTTCAAAAAGATAATCCTGTGTACTAGAATATACACCAGAAGAGGCAAGACCAATAAAAAAAAATCATTAAAAAACCGAAATAACCAAAAACAGCTCAAGAAGGTAACTATAGAACAAATTACAAAGGTTTAAGATGGATAACTTAAAAGAGGCCCCAGGGTTAGAGGTGAATTCCTTCCAACCACCAATGAACATAAAATTATGTTTAATTCACCAGTTCTAAACTGTGGAAAAACATAAGAATCTTCTGAATAAAGTTAGAGTAGCTTTAATAAAATACCTGCTGAAAGTAACAAAAAAAAGTTTGTACTTTTTACTTTTGAACTGACTGTGTCAATTAAGATAACCCAACACTTTAAATATTATAGCAGAAAAACCATGTGATTCTATCAGTGATTGCCATACAGGCATTTGATAAAATTCATTAGACATCCCTAAGAAAAACTGTAAGTAAAATAGAAATAAATGGCTAAAGATCTAAGTGTAAAAATAACAAGACAAAAATGTCATAAGAATAATTAAGAAAGTTTTGTTAAACCTTGTAATAGAGAAAGCAAGACAGTGAAGCCTTGAAAACATTTAGAAAAAGCAGTAAATTTGGTTGCGCTAAATTAAGATGTTTCTGCCCAAGAAAGAGAAGCTACTGTCATTGTCCAAATGAGAAGTAACAGTGGTGACAGTGAAGATGAAGAGAAGTAGACAGACTTGATATCTTAAGGCGGCAATAACAGGATTTCCAGATAGATTGGCTGTGGGTTTGAAAGTGGGAAGAAAGTTTAAAAAAAAAAAAAAATGGAAAGAAAGTAGAATGAGATCAAAGTATTAGATTCAAAAGTATTTCTTTAGAATGAGGAAAGAAACCGCAACAAATTACAAGTTTTAAAAAGTTGCCAGATACTGTAAACATTACCAAATCAAAAAAATATATATGACATACTATTTTTTAAAAAAATATATGACTTTATTGGTTTCAGAGAGAGGAAAGGAGAGGGAGAGAGAGAGAAACATCAATGATGAGAGAGTCATTGATGGAGCCCCCAACCCGGGCATGTGCCCTGACTGGGAATCAAACCCCGATCTCCCGGATCCTAGGTCGATGCTCACCTGCTGAGCCACACCCGGCCGGGCGCCTCTGCATATTTTGTATAAAATAGTTCCACTCTAATAAGAACTACCCCATCTTTCAACCATCAGTCTGCCTGTATCTGTACATACAAGTAGGCCTCCCTTCTGGTTATAATAGAAAAGTCCCTGCTCCTATCTTAGCCCAGCCTCTCCACTTACCGTTTTTTAAATACTTACTGCCATTTTTTCTCTCTACTACATTATTAATTTCTCCCATTCTACTGGATCTTCTTCCCATTCAGACTGAGCATCTTTTAAGATTACTCATCAACACAAACAAAAAAGCAAGCAAACAAAAAATTTTATTTGACTCCACATCCTGTTTTAGCTACTGCCCATTTCTCTGCCCTACTTTATAGAAAAATAGAGCATTGTCTATACTCACAGTCTGCTTCACATTTTCTCTTCAAATCATCCTAATTGGGTATTTCTTTTGGCTTCTGTAATAAAATGGACCTCATCTCACCAATGACCTCATCTCACTAAAGGTGATGCTCACTTCTCTGAGATCCTCTTACTTGAGCTCTTAACATTGGACACCATGTACTCAATTCCCTCTTTCTTGACACACATTCCTTTGGTTTCCAGGATATCGTGCTTGCCTAGCTCTTCTCTCATCTCTGACTGCTTCTTCTCAAACCCTTTACCTCTTCCCCTATGGCTCTAAATATTTTGGCAACTCAGAGATTTTTTTTATTTTTATTTTTTGATCTTTTCTTACCTCTATGATCTAATCGTGGTAATTTCAGCTAGTCCCAGGGTTTTAAATGCCATCTTTAGCAGATGACTCGAATTTATACCTCCATCCCAGCCTTGTCTTTAAAATTCCGAACTCTTATATTCTAGTTGGCATTTCAACTTGGATATCTAATTGAAAACTTAAGCCTGGCCAAACAGAATTATTAATACTCCTTCCCAATTTGTTGCTCTAAAGTCTTTCACCTCTCACTAAACAGATTTATTATCTACCCAATTGCTTTTAAAAAAGAAACTTGTAAGTTTTGTAATTCTTGACTTTTCTTTCTCCCATAAACGTACGCCACCCATCAGTGGGCACTGTTGGTGCTCCTTTCAATAGGTCCTGAATCTGTCCCCTTACCCCGTCTCCATCGCTGTAACCTGAGCCCACATCACCCACTCACCGCATCTTTCCTTAACTGCTGACTTTCTGAGACACGGCTGGCAGGTCATTTTAAAATGGCAGCATCTTAAACTTCTCCAGAGTCCCATATTGTATTTTCTTTTAATTTGGGCCTTAAAATATATTTTAGGGAGAAACGACTTCAAATCTTATTTTAGATTGGAAATACCTGAGCTTATATTTTAAAAGACAAAACAGCAGAAAGAGAAACGGATAACCAATGGTGCATTTCAACTACCTGTATGGGTCCTTAGGAACAAATTAAGGCATAGATTCTCACAGAACTAAAGTGTGTATCAAACAATAAGGCAAAAAAGAGGGGGATTTTAAAAGTTACAATGATGAGCAAGAGGAACACGCAGGGAGGGACAGGCCCTCTGCTTGACACAGATGGTGATAACAGACGACAAGAAGAGAGCAGGACCACTCTGTTCCTACTCTGCCTGTCTCTGTGGCGAAGACAATGAGCTTCAGGCTGGAGAGGGCAGAACAAACTGGTTTAAGAGGGAACTGATGTCAAAGCCAGGTGGGAAGACAGAACACCAAGTGTCCTGGCTGAGGTGAGCCTCACTGGACGCTTGGAGAGTACTGGGGGGTGCAACCTCCAAACTAGCAGTTGTTACCTCTGCGGAAAAGGGGAGAAGTAGCACAGGACTGGAGAGAAGCAAACAGAGCAAATTTCCAATAAGGGAAAACAGTAAATTCTGCAATTAGAGGTCAGTGAGCCTGACATTCATTCTTGTGCAAAATTGTAGAATGGGTTATTAAAATGGCTGGGTTTGCAAACAGTATAAAAGGAGGGCACGTAAATCCTTACAAAGGGAAGTGGTATTCAGTAAGACCCAGCATGGGCTCATTAAGATTAAGCCGTACCAGACTAGCCTCATTTTCTTTAGGGGGACTGTTACTGTTAGGAAGAGCTAATATTTCTTTAGCACTTATTCGATGTTAGGCTCTAGGTTAAATGCTTTATAGGGTTTTAAAATGTAATCTTAAGTATTAATTTCCTCCACTTTATAGATAAGGTAACAGAGGTTTAGAACAATAACTAGTCTAAGACCACAAAGCTAAAACTGGGGAACATGTATTTAAGCATACATAGCGACATTTCAGAATTTGTGGTGTTAATCTCTATGCTATAATGTCACTAAATAGTACAGGATGGCTATATTCCAAAAGTGTTATTGCACAGTTGACTAGAACAAGAGGCAATATATTAGGAATAAATGTAAAATCTATAACTTAGGTTTTTCAAAATCTATCTAATATCACACGAAGAGAAAAAAAAAAAAAAAGAGCTAACAACAGTCTGTGAATAGCTCCTTCTCATGTGGCCAGGGCAAACCCAGTGGTCTCACAGCCCAATGGCAAAGCATTTCACCAAGGCCAGAAGGTCAAATAAGAAAAGTTAAGACTAGATCATTAACCTCACTCTTTAATGAAAGGCTCCAAGATCGCTGTTGGAAAAAAATAGTGATAATAGGTCCAGAGAGTAAGATGGGGGGAAATGCTAGAGAACAAGCAGCCAGAAGCTTAATAATTGTGAGAATTTAAAGCACAAGAGGGAGAAAGATTTCAGCAAAAAACACTGTCATGCTCCCTTTCTTCACATATACACTATCTTTCCTCTCTTTTGTAAAGTTGAGATATAATTGACATATAACATTACAATAGTTTCAGGTGAATAACATAATGCCTTTATATTCGTATATATTGAGAAATTATCACCGCAGTGTTTAGTTAACACCCATCACCACACATAGTTACAACATTTTTGTTGTAGTTGCTGTTAATCCTCACTAGAGGATATTTTTTTCCATTGTTTTTCAGAGAGAGTGGAGGGGAGGGAGGGAGGGAGGGAGGGAGGGAGGGAGGGAGGGAGGGAGGGAGGGAGGGAGGGAGGGAGGGAGGGAGGGGAGGGAGAGAGAGAGAGAAAATTGATGTGAGAGAATCGTATCCACTGGTTGCCTCCCACACACTCCCTGACCTGGGGTGGGGAGTCAACCCAAAAACCAGGTACGTGTCCTTGACGGGGAATTGAACCCATGACCCTTCAGTGTAAGGGCCAATGCTCTAACCACTGAGTGACACCAGCCAGGGTAAGTCACAACATTTTTTTTTCTTGTGATGAGAACTTTTAAGATCTATGCTCTTAGCAACTTTCCAATATACAATACAGTATTGTTAACTATAGTTACCACACTGTACATTCCATCCCCAGGACTTATTTATTTCTCTCTCCTCTCTTATATGGACAATGGAAGGCCTCCAATTACTGAGGGCTTTCATTATTTTTCTTACCTAGACTATCAGTAGGCCTTCAAGTGGCTTTTGTAGCCAACAATGTTTCTTGATTTATTATTGTAATATTTAAAAATGTTCTTAGTTTTTAAAAAAATTCACATATGTACTTTTCACATGTGTACTATTTTAAAGGATTTTAGACTCAAATATGCATGTGTCCCTTTTTCAGACTACGGCAGCTGCACTGAAGCTTTATTTATTTTATGTAGTTCTACTAGGTGTTTTGGGGATGTATAGCAGCTCCAAGGAGCTTTGAATATTGTGAAAAATATGTTTAATAGAAATATGAGTAAAGAGTGTGATAAGCTAAGGTGAGTTGATGCCACATTAACAAAATTATAATATCTAGGAAGAAGGAACTAATCATCTCTATACATATCTATACAGCTAATCCCACACATGGACTAACTCTTAGTCCTGGCACTCTAAGAGAATGGATAGATACCCCTGGATTTCCAGAGGGGACCTGGGTGATGAAGAGATTAGGAGTCATGTAATATGTAAAACTTTTGAAGAAATTGAGGTGTTTTTCCTGGAGAAGATAATAGTCACTATTTATCATTCTGTAAAAGTGACTGAAGCAATAAAAGGTTATAAGAGCCAAAGGAAAAATCAGAGTTTTATCAATGGGAGGTAGTATAGCGGCTGAAAGCACTGGTTCTAGAGTTCGACTGCCTGGCTTTATAGCCCAGCATGACTGCTTACTAGCTGTTTATCCTTACTCAAGTTACTCAGCTGCTCTGTGCTGCAGTTTCCCCATCTATAAAATGGTCCATGATAGCACATGTGCCATCAGGATTAAATGAATTAAGCCATGTGAAACAGAGAATATCAGCTGGCACATGTTAAACACTTGATACATTTTAGTGATTAATAAAGCACAATAGCAATTTTCCTTTTGTTGGATAACACAGCTAATCCTTGGACTTTTGATGACTGTTCAATCAGGAAGGGGAGTGATAGGAAATAAAAGATTGGTAACTGTCAGGTTTGAGAACTTGGGTTTGCCTGTGCTTATCATGGCATAAATTTGGCTGAAGGAAAATGAATCATAATTCCTAAAGTTAGGATATCTTAAAATATCTAGTGAGGTCCCATAACCCAGCAAGATAAAACACAAATTGATTGCTATTTGATTTTTTAAAATTGGATTGTCAAAAAGATAAGTAATCTAGCAGGTCTGGGCAAACTTCTTGGGCTTAGTGTTAAAAACCAAGACAATAAAATCTGTTGAGAATATCCTATCAAAATTACTATAAAAGTTAGCTCTCTACTATGAACAGAGATGGCCATTAGAATACATTATAGTACCCGTAGATTATATGAAATAAGGAAAATATGAATATACAAACGAAAGTGCTTCTATTATGAAGTAATATGATGTAGCTCTCTTGCTTGCCTAAATTGTCAGTGCAGTGTCCCTCACCTGATCCCTCTGCAATCTTATTAAGGATAGATAAATTATTTTCATTAGACTATAAAATACTGGAAATCGCTCTTGAAATTTTATTACTTTCTCAGTAGACTCTAGGTTGGGAAAAACTGATCTCATTCAACTGTCTCATAATGTAGAGAAGGCAATTAAGGCTCCGAGAAGTGAAATGGTTAGTCAAATATAAAATTCAAAGACAGTAGTAAAGCTAGGACTAGAACCTAAGCCTTCTTGTTTCATTTATTGTCATTTTTGTTCTCAATTTTTGGTTTATATCTTTTTAATTTTTATAAACTATCTGCTTATAGTAAGAACTTCCAAAATTGTGTTGTTTAAAATAGCAAAAATAAAAAACAAGCCAAAAAAAGAGAAACACCTGAAATTCTCAGTATCAGAGAACTGAAGTTGTTTTTTCAGGAATGAGCTGAGGCATTGATTCCTCCAGCCGCTGGAATTTTGGCAGCTGATGGCTTTCAGCTGAGTTCTTAGCTAGGCATTGTCAAGTCATAGGGTCAGGCGGACTCAGCAGCAATCCATCATAAAATGAAAGTGGTAAATCCAGAATCAAGCATTAGCAGGATGCAGGGCACAATTAAACTGCATTGGTACCTTTATGGCCATATGAGGGGTCCCTCGTGATTAGCTTACTGAGGAGAAAACAGCCCAACAGATGGTTCACAGATGGGTCATCCTGATACAAAGTACAAGCTAGAAGTGTGCTGCTGTTGCACTGTAACCTCATTCACAGTGTCTCTGAAAGAAAGCTGTGGAGGGAAATCCTCACAGCGGGCAGAGCTTCAGGCATTGCCTCTGATCATCTCACTATCACGGAAAGAAGAGTGGACCAAAGTAACAATATATACCAATTCATGAGCAGAGGAAAATAACTTCAATGATTGTTCAGGGCCCTGGAAAAAGGAAAATTATAACATTGGAAACAAGGGCATCTGGGGAAGCTGTATCTGGATGAGCCTATGGAAATGAGCCCAAGTATGAAGAGCTTTGTATTACATGTCAATGCCCTCTAGACAGCCTCCTTCTCGCCTTCATTTTTTTAAATTTTTCTTTTATAAAGGAGGCACTAAAGAACCAAAAATACAGAATGGCATGGTCGGTTACTATCGGCTAGTTTCTGTCACCAGCCACCCCTGTAGTGGCATAATGGCCGCATAAACAGAAGTCACAGTGGCAGGGATGAAGGCTACGGGACACCTAGCTCCCACTCACTGAGGCTATCTAGCTACTGCCATTGCCACAGCCCACCTCCCAGCACAGACACAAAGGCTAAGTCCTTGTATGGCTTAATCCTCAAGAACACCAACCAGCTACTTGGTGACAATCGACCACTCTGAACCCCTTCCACTCTACAAGGAGCAGCATTTCAACTTGGGTGGGAGTCACCATGTATTTCACGTGTGGGTTTGCCTTTACCATCCATAGGACTTCACCTGGCACCACTATTCCAGGGCTTACAGAGTTTTAGATCCACTGACACGGGACTAAGAGACCCACTTGACAACAAAGGATATATACCAGTGAACACATGACCCTGAGATCCACTGGGTTGATCACATGCTACACCACCCAGTTGCCAGCCTGATAGTGCTAGAATAGTCTTTTGAAAGTGTAACTGAGGCACCAGCTTGGATATGAGGTTCTACAAGAATAGGGGGTTTATGCTTTATGACCTTATTATACCCTAAATTAAATGGTTGCTGTGTATTGCTAAGTCCCCAATAGGTAGAATGTTTGGGTCTGTGACCCCACAGAAGGAAGCAGGAGTATCCCCGCTCACCATCCCTTCAAGCGACCAACTTGTAGAGTATGTGCTTCCCATCTCTACAACTCTAGACAGTGTGGGTCCAGATGTTCTGCTCTTCATAGGGGAAAATGTTCCATCAAAAGACACAGCAGCAAGGGTCCCATAAAACTTTAAGTAAAAACTACTACTGTCACTTTAGGGTTCTCATGACAAGAAGAATGCAAAGAAAGTAGTAACAAAGAAAGAAGTCACCATCCTGGCACAGGTGCTTGCCTCTGATAAGCAGGTAAATAGGGCTGCTGCTTAACCATGAGGGCAGGGAAGATGCTTGGTACCCATGCAATCAACTGGGGAATCTTTTGCCCATTTTTGACAATAATTGTACAAGTGCAACATCTATGGCCTAGGAAAATCATGGTGACCAGGGTCTCAGACTCATAAGGGACGAGGGTCTGGGTCACCCCACCATATAAGCCACCTAGACCAGCAAAGATGTTAGCTAAGAGTAGGTGGAACCTAGAATAAATAGTAGAATAAATATACGCTGAGAACTTAATAACTGTTTAAGTAAATTCAAGTGGCACAAAAGACAGACTTTAGCAAATACTATTTTGTTTCTCCCAGACTCCCCCTTCAGGACTGAGGAATTCATTGCCTCAGCTGCTGGTAGCATTGACAACTAATGGCTCTCAGCTGAATTTCTATCTGTGAATTGCCCTCTGTTGGAAAGAGGTGCCTTGGCCCAGGTCACACCTACTCCAGGGCACCGTCCTCATTCAGTTACTGGGTAATAAGGAGTCTCAAAGACTCAGCCCCTTTGCTTTAAGTAGGGACAACTCTGAAGGGCCATTCCTTCCCAGAGCTTTCCAGGGTCTTTATTGGAACTTCACTGTCGTTTCACTCCTCCCTCCACCCAACCCTACTTCCTTTACTTGCCCATATAAGGGTTTATCCCAAGGGCACTCACCAATAAAATTACTGCACACAACACAAATCTTTTTCTTAGACTCTGTTTCTCAGAGACAGCTGGTTCAAAAAGCAGATGGCATGTCCATGTGAGACAATATCTTCTAGTAATGAGAATATCATAGTGTATTATTTCATGGAATTGGGAAAATGAGGTTAGGACAGTTGTGGATGGTTTGCTTCCACTTTTATAAAATAAAATAAATGTGTATAAATATATGTAACTACATCTTGAGAAGAAGCGTGAAGCAGCAAAATATTAAGGGTGAGTACCTGGATACTAGGCTCATAAACTTTATATTTTTAATAATCAACACTAGATATGCTATATTTAATCAGATAAAAATATTATTCTAGTAAAAAGTTGAGTGTATACTATACCTATAAAAATAGAGACATATGTATAAAACAGAAGGAAGTAGAGACAATAAACAAGGTCTAATATAATTACTGTCTATTCCAGATGAGCCTTGAATTAAGAATAGGAAATAATTTATCTCTCTTCTCTAATTCATCCACTGGACTAGGTGAGATGGACAAATAGGAAACTGCAGCTAGCAGTGGAATTGCTGGGTCATGTGGTCACCCTATCTTTAACCTTTTGAAGAACTGCCAGATAGTTTTCCAAAGTGGCTGTCCCATTTCACAGTCAGGGAGGATTCTAAGAAGGCAGAAGATTAGGTGGAAGCTACACTGACCTTCTCCCAGGACCAAACTGGAATTACGACTAAAATGTAGAAAAATCAGCCTGAATAACCAACTGAAGACTGGCTGGACAGAAGCCTTATAACCAAGGACTTAGAGAGGAGGCCACATTGAGACGGGTAGAAAGCAGTTATTTATTTGTCCATCCTGGTCCAAGTAGATTTTCCTTATGGTCTGAATATTCTGCCAGATACTGATCGGTCATTCGTCTTAGATGAGTCTGGGCAAGAGCCTAACCAAGGGAAAGACTAGGGAAAGTCAAAAGAATTAGGTTAGTTCCCAAGGCGTCATCCACATGGTTAGAATGCGTCAAACATTAGTTTTTCTTTGAGGAGGACACTCAGCCCTCGGAGCATTTTCCTCTCTATTCCCCCCAGCCGCTCAAGGCCTGCACTCAGGAGCCAGCCCATTCAAGAGCCCTGCCTCAGAGGCGGACTTCTCCCACTGGCTCTTTATCCTAAGACCCTCTCCAGAAAAGGTCCTCATTGTTATTCACTCAATTGCTTTCCCTTGCATAGGGAGTCAAATTTTAACAAAAATCAGGAATCGTAAAAATTGTTATCCAGCACATGATAGTTTTGTTTGCTTTTTAAAAATTATGGTACATAAACTACATAAACAGGTGATACTTGCTTTTCCTTTTTCCTCGATCAACGCTAAATCATCCCAAATTTTGTTCGGAAACTTGCCATATCCTATGGTTGAACATCAAATTCAGCTCCCAGAGTCTTGGAGGCAATTCTCATCTGTTAAAAGGAAGCATACAGTTCTTAAAAATATCTTCTGCTATACAAATTTTAATGGGGAAATTGTGCTTTCTATAAGTGGCATCGAGGAGCCCAGCGGTCATGATGTCTAACAGTGTCACAGAAAATGCAGAAGTGTTTTTCAAGTGGGTGTTCCTTAATCAACTCCAAATAAAAACCGAGTGAATCACATCACATTGTGTTTTCTGTGGAGATTCTTTTGAGGGGTTAATCAAATGTAGCTCAAGAGCGATGTGGCTGCATTTAATGTGATTTCAAACTTCACTAATTTGAAAGAGTGTGGCATAAAACATTAGTAAAATCTCTATGTATGTATTTTGAAATAATTCATATGTCTTCCAGTTATAAAAAATAATCAAGAATTATATAATTCAAAGCTGGCTGGCTGAATAAATAATAAACTGTGGTTTTGCTATTTTCACCAGGAGGTGACAAATTAGGGGGCAGACAGATCCACTGTCCTTTGTCAGGTGTATTGAAACTTAGCCTTGAACTACACAGATTTAAAATAAGGGAAGTTTCCACAAATGTGTCATTCACATTTATGCAACTTCCCTGTGTCTACCTTTCTGTTGCTCTGTCTTCATGGAAGAAGAATCCTTAATTTCTTAGAGACACGAATAGGTTATATGCTATATACAGTAATTACATATTGTTACATTAATATGCCGCATATTATATATTACTTGGCCAGTAGTTAAAATCCTGGCTGACATCACAGTTGCCTAAAAAAATATTTATAAGCCATATTTTATCATGAGTATTATAGAAATAATATTTGTTGGTAATTTCTGAATACATAGTATTTTTACTTGGCTCAAATTTCAGGTATAGAAGTTTATGCTGGCTGTGGAAAAATCTTTCTCCCACTCCTATCTGCCAGCTACCCAGTTCTTCTCTACAGAGGCAAAACCAATATTATCAGCTTTTTGTGTAACCTTCCAGACATATTTAATGCATAGATAAGCAAATATGTATGTTCATCCTTCTTTGCCCTCCACTGGGAGCAAATGATACAGCCTTACATTTTTCACTTGATAAAACATCTTGAAGACTGGCCATATCCATACATAAACAAGTTCCTCGCACTTCTGTACATGGGCATTTGTGTGTTGTTATATGGGTGTACCCATCATAAGTTGTTTAGTCTACGTGGAAAGTATTTTTTAAAAAAATACATGTTCCTCTCATAGAGCTATAAATCAAAATCTGTGGACCAGAGTCTGGGAATATCTTTTTGTTGTTGTTGTTTTTATTTTAGAGAAGGATAGGAAGGGGTCGGGGGAGAGCAAGAGGGAAACACTGATTTGTTGTTCCACTTATTTATGCATTTGTTGGTTGATTCTTGTATGTGCCCTGACCAGGGCTGGAATCCACAACCTTGGCATATGGGATGACCCTCTAACCAACTGAGCTACCCAGCCAGGGCCAGGATTGTGTCTTTTTAACAGGCTCTCTAGGTGACTGTCATCCAGTCAGCACAGCAGATTGGTTCTGGAGAATCCATTCTAGTTTATCTATTCTGAAAAGCACTATTTCCAGCTGCGTTTTTCACTGAGGCCAGGAAGCAGAGGTCAAATTTTCTGGGAAGAGTCTGACTCAATGGGAGTACATGTTTCTGAATGAAAGGAGGTACATAATCTTTATTGTTCAATTTATAGGACATTTTCAAGAAAAAAAAATTATTCCTATTGATTGGTGCCAGTACAGTGAAGTCACCTATTGATTTGCTCATATCACACATCTACAATATCTCAGTGAACCTCAGCTTCTCTTCTGCTTTACACAACTCACCCAGCAGCTATCATTTCCCTGACACTTGGCGAGTCTCAGAGAGGAGCTGAAGCCCGAAGAAGCTCAAAGAGATTATATGGTTTACCTAAATTACATCTAGTAAATGGCATAGCTAGGGCTGGAAAGTAGCTCTGATTCCAAATATTATGCCTCTTCTACTAAATCATGCTTACTATCTAGACAAATTATGTAACTTAATAATGGTGGCCACAGTGGAACTAGGGTCAATTCCCCAAGGAAAGTGCACCTGCCCAACCTTCAGAGAAAAACTGATTTTTATTCTCCAAGAAGGCCACAAAATCTTCCAGGTCATCACTGTATTCATTTGGTCAAGAGAAGATTATTTATTTTTATCAAAAGGAAGAATCAAAGGCAGATGATGACGTTGCTGTATGTTCTCTCCTCTCCCCACTCCTACTAGTAAGTAGATAACATGTTTTCTGTCTTTTCCCCCCTCCTAGTAGTATGTGGTACAGGACAGTACATTATTCTTCTACAGTGTCTTCCTTAAAGGCCCTGCTCCTTTCATACAGTAATGCATATGTTTTTTGGTCAATGTTTTGGGTGGATATGGATTTGGAACCACAGAGCTTCCCTAAGAATACATAAAGTAGTTAAAAATACAACACAGGGTCATTTTGGTTTAGGACAAGTTTAAAATGATTGCGATTACATTTGTATAAACACCTTTTCCCTTCCATCCCTACACAGAACCCTTCATTTTTTAATATTTAATTCCATTCTGTTTTTGTAAGGCTCACTATCAGTGGGAAGGCATAAGTAAAATGGCTAATAAGCTGAATTTGCCTGGAGGCCTTGTGAGTAGATTCAAAGCCCTGCTATCATTGATGCATTGGTTTTGTTTGAGCAATTTGAAAAAATAAATCAATTGCCTAAAACAACTAAAATAAAAGATGTGGTGTTCCTTACTGCTTTGGATACTAATGGTTCGTGGATTTTTTCAGAGTCTTAATCAATGGCAGTAATCTTTGAGATAAATTTTATGAAAACAGGAAAGGAGCTAAGGTATTGATTATGTTCTACATATATTACTTAACATAATTATATGAGATGCAATCATATGTCCCCATTTTATAGGTGAAGAGATTGAAGCTCAACAACGTTATATAGTTTACCCAAATCACATCTAGTAAATGGCATAGCTAGGGCTGGAAACTAGTTCTGATTCCAAATATTATGCCTTTTCTACTAAATCATGTTTACTATCTAAACAAATTATGTAACTTAAAGACACATTTACCAGAGGAAAATAGTCAACATATTTAGATAAAAACCTACTCAATATTTCATCATGAATCCCCAAACTGGATAATTGTGGTAATTCAATTTCCTAGACAAGTATTTCTGTGGCTGAATAGATAATTATTGAACCAATTGTGCTATCAGATCATTCAAATCATATGCTATCAAAAGGAAGAGTTATTCTAGATATAGTACTATACATAAACTGAGCGCCATTGAATTTAGTTTTAGAATGGTTCTAGCGATAACTGAGTATAACAGCTTCTTTAGGAAGTTTCCAAATGAAAAAGTGATTTGCACTTTTGTTATTGTTAATGTGTAGTTCTATAGCAGATTTAATCAAACATTTAAAATGTATAAATTTAATTTTTGGCTTTAAAGATAGGTCACTGATACACACTTCTATAACTACATCACACAGGAAGAAATCAACCTCAATAAGATTATATTTTTTAAGGAGGCTATTTACCTGTTCTGACCTCTCTGAGTTCCTGAATATTGATGTAGAGTTTACCTAGTTTAGGTATCTATAGCTAAAATAACTGGGAAAATTATAAAATATTAGACTTCTATAAAAAGAAAAAGAATTTGTTTTAAAAAATTAAACCCACAGCATTTAGTGAGAGAAATATATACTCTATACCTAATCCAGTCACAAATATATTCATGCATAATATGTATGCATGCATGCATGTATTTGTGTATGTGGGTGGTTGAGTGACTGAGTATATTACACTGTGGTGATAACACCTGCCAGCCCTTAGTTAGGTAAATGCAACATCTACGCTGTAATCTGGTCTGGATTGTTCTTTCAGATTCTGCCTACCCTCTTCCTAATATTCACTGTCTTTCTGTAACTAGATGGAATTTCAAGGCCCTTATTCTCAGTACCTATTTATGCATTTAAAACAATTCACCCTGAGGGTAACCTTTTTAATTTTGAAATATTTTAATATATTTAAAATTATAGTCTAATGCAAGAAACACTCAGGTATCCAACTCCAGGCTACGCCAAACTTAATATTTTGCTTTACTTTCTTTCATTTTAAAATTACAAAACATAGCTATAGTTGGTTTTGAAGATCCCTCAAACCTCTTGCCAACCCAAGTTCCCTCACTCTCTCCCTACATAAGCATGACCCTGAATCTGGTGTCTTTCATTCTCAAGCATGTTTTAATTTGCTTACTTACATTGTGTGAATTCATAAACTATATTTAGGACTCCAGCTAAACATGCAGGTTAAACACACACACTTGTTTCACCCCCCTGACACCCAACTAGAAATGCTGTAAAAGCAGTCATACAAAGAGAACAAGACATGCTTCGCCCAGCTGCATGTGGGAGTTTGTGGAAGGGGGATTTTTATCCCATCAAGGTAGAAAAACGGGGCTAAAATATTTGTCCCTTTTATGAGGAATGCAAAAACTTTCCCTGTTGACTTCTGCTTTTGTGTCATTGGTGAAAACCAAGTCACGTGACAACTACAAACTGCAATAGTCCTAAGATAGGAAGCATTTTGCTTTTCCGCCTTTACAGCAGAAGTGTTGAGTAGCCAAACTATTGAGTTTGCCATAGGGCCCAAGAATCATACTTGGCTGAGAGGAGTGTGGAATTATCGATTGGGTTCTAGGAGATTGCTACCCTCAGTAAGTTTCATAAAATGCAAAATGCCTGCTTTGCTTATTAACAGAGTCTTTAGTTCAGATTTCTCCAAAGTGTACTCCTTGGAATAGAATTCAGTGGGATGTTTCTCCAGGTTACTTTACCACAGTGTTATGTGGTCAAATAAGGTTGAAAAATTAGAATTGACTTACTACATTGCTAAAATATATTTATACAATATTAAGCTATATGTAATTTCTTTCTGTCTCAAAATTCCTGTTTCCAATGTATTAACAGGTAGTTACTGCTCCTTATTGATTTTCTTTCCTCTTTTTTCAGTTCCTAAATGTTAAATTTTATATGAAATTATAGCATCTCAGGTCTCTTAACTCTAATTTCTGTCCTTTTATTCCCATTCCCTCAAGTAATATAAATCCAAAACAAGATTTTATTATCATTTGAGATTAAAATCATAGTACTTCATATCTTTTTCTTCCAAAAATTTTTAAATTTATTTTTTTGACATTTAAATTTTATTTTCAGTTTATAGCATGCGTCTTGTCATGTTCCCAATTTCACAGGAAAAGTTTTCAATATTTCATGAGTATCATTAGTTATAGTCTTTTGTAGAATTTTTAAATCACATTAAAGGAGTTACTTCTATTCTCAGTTTGCTGAGATTTATTTCTTAAGTCATGTAAAACAAATATATTTATCTAGGTCAGAGTAAGCAAACTATGGTCCATGGGCTGATTGCCTCTTTAGTAATCAAGTTCGTTGGAGCACAGCTATGCCCATTGATTTGTGTATTATCTATCACTTCTTCTGCACTACAGTGACAGAGCTAAGTAGTTGCAAAAGAGATAGAAACATAAGTCCTTCAAGGTTAAAATATTAACAGCCTGGATCTTTAAGAAAAGTTTTACAATCTGTGATCTAGATGACCAGATACTTTTTTACTTTTCCTATTAATATAGAAATCCATCAATAAACTGGAATGCTAAATCAATCTTGGGTATGTGAAATAAACCGAATAAACCCAGTGTGGCCATTAGTATCCCTTTTATAATTTCCTGGATTAGATTTGCAGGTATTTATGTACAGAATTTTCCCTTTTTTAACTGCGTCCTAATTTTCACAGAGTAAAATGCATACATTTTAAGCATAAGCTTTGGTGAATTTTGCCAAACATATATACCCAAGTAACCCACACACTACTCAAGATACAGAATATTTCTATCACCCCAAATTCCTCCCTCCTGTAACTCTCCAGTCAACTTTCACCCTCCCCACATCAACTGCAGTTCATTCTCTGATTTTTTCACAAGTTAATTTTACATGTCCTAGAACTTCATATAAATGGTATCATAATATATATATTCATCTGAGTCTGATTTATTTCATTTAGCGTATTTTCAAAGGTTCATCCATGTTGTTGCATATAAAGGTAGATCAATCATTTTTATTGCTGAGTTGTATCCATTGAGTAAATATACCACTAATTTGTTTATCCATTTTTTTGCTGACATATATATAGTTATTATGAAAAAAATCTGTTATGAACACTCTGACACGACTTTTTGTATACATTTTCCATTACTCTTGAGTAAATGCTAAGTGGAATTGTTGTTTCACAGTGTACCTGTGTAGTGAGCTTTATGAGAAACTGCCAGAATAAATTTTAAACTCTAGGTAGACACCCATGAAAAACAGCAGGAGGTACTAGAGAGCCATGCCCACTCATTTTCATTCTCTATCACACATAATTTTGCAATTGATCTCATACATTTCTGCTGGTTTAATAATTTACTTTGGACTAAGTTCAAGTTGTCATTATGATCACTATTTGAGCTTAGATGGGACATGTGTTCAGATCCAGAGGTGTGTGTTGTTACTAAAGATGTTGGTGTCCGTGACTGTGGTGTGTGACTGCGTGATTTTCAGGACAGACCTTCTATTTGCTCTGATATCCTGCACTTACCACGGGGCTTACCTTCCCATCCCATCCCATCCCATCCCATCCCATCCCATCCCATCCCATCCCATCCCATCCCATCCCATCCCATCCCATCCCATCCCGGAGTGTTTCAGTTCTAGGACTGATTGTTTTGCCATCTAAAGGAATAGGGATGTGTACAGAGGAAGAAAGGAGGGAGGCGGAGCAAGGACTAGCCTCGCGGGTAAGGAGGTGAGCGCCGCGTGCGCTAAAACCTTTCTAATATTTTGTTCAATGTGTGATTCCAGGATTTAATCCACTTAGCTGTGGGATGCAAACTAAAACCTCCAGTTCCCTCGTAGACGGTCACAGCCATGCTTCCGTCCTTGTTTCCCCACTTCCCCGGGGCCATTGTTGACCACTCTGGGCATGAAGAGTGCAAAGACAGGACACCGCGCGGCTCGAACTCTCCAGATCTGGCCTATTACTGGGTTTCATTATGTTGATTTACTAGTATGGCTTCTGGAGTGTTAGTACAAGGTTAGGCGCTGCTTCTATTCTGCTGAGGATCGTCATGTTTCCTTATAATTCTAATATTTCAACTGAAGAAGATGGAGTTGAAGACTAACAATTATGGTAGGCAGGGGCTCTGGAGAGCTCCAGGGACAAATCTGTCCTTATTACTTTGTGAGGGAAGCCTTTCTATTGATGGGCATCTTCAGTTACAAGAAAGTTATGCCCTGTGCTGAGTTAATATTGGCCTTTACAAACTTACATGTTGAACAATGTGTAACAGAGGAACTTTCTTTTCCGGGGAACTGCATTTAAATATGTAGACAGCTATGTACTCCTTTGTTTCAAGCATTGTAAACATGTGCAATAACTTGATATATTCATTTGTACTGCGGGACTTAGCAATTCATAGGTATGATCCAGGCAACTTCATAATCCTACAAGGAGGAAACTGATGCCCAGACCAGCTGAAGAGGGAAAGCTCTACTTTAAATTCCAGTTAATACATGTAAAGAAAAGACAGAATTAGGGAAACATCACTTCACAAACTCTTGCTAGGTTATCAATTGAGACAAATTTTACCAAGGTTAAAATCCTTAGGCAAGTGATGGGTGGGAATCTGAACATTCATTTGGTCCAAAATAATACCACACAGAATACTTTCTAATCACAAGAGGTTAAATAAAATTGTGCAATATAGGGTTCAGACTGCCATCACACCAGGGAAGGTCAGTTTTAGCAAATTAATGGTAGGTAAAGGAGAAGTTCTGTGTCTTCTGATGTGATGCAACAGGCGTGAAGTACACACCATCATCTATGATATTCTATCCACGGTGTTTCACTTGAATCCATCAGGCCTTCAAAGGGGGATGCAACTAGACAAATCCAAAAAGGTAGCATAGTCTGGAGTTCAGTTGGTCTTTTGTCTTCAATAGTCGTAAAAAGGGAGCTATAATAGATTTAAAGAAGCTTAAGGGATATAAAAACATGTATTTCAAAAACTGCACTAAGGTGTTAACAGTGTCAGTTACTGAAAGGTGGGCTGTGACATTCTTTTTTTTCCTTTGTATTTTCTATTTTCCTACAATGTATATTGTGTACTGTCTCTATTATAATAAAGCATTTTAAAAACTTGATGGTCAACTTGGCTAAATGACTTGCTCAATCCACATAAGATTTTTCCAGACTTCTGCCATACTTGCCATCCTTCCCTGGTTGAATTCTTATTTGCTATGATCCTTTTTGAAACATGATACACATTGTTTGAAAAATGCCTGAGAGGTAATCTTTCTGGTACAAAGGAGAACTTCTGATCTGAGCACTGCTATTAAGGCAATTGAAGGCTACACTGTCTTTTTGGAATCTCAGTCACCTTATTTACTCTATACACTAATATTTAGAATAAAAGTCAGCTATTTAGAATAGACGTATTGAGAACAGAAAATGACTATTTAGAATAGATGTTAAGAGCATGGGTCCTAGAGATCTTGGGGAAAATTAGTTAATCTAGTAAACCTCAGTTTTCTCATCTGTAAAGTGAATAAAATACTAGAACCCATTTCCCAGGGTTGTTATGAAGGCTAAATGACATAACATAGCAAAAGAGCTGACTATAGTTCTTGGTTCACAGCACATAATAAATAAATTTGAGCTATTATAATGATTATTGTGGTTACATAAAAACCTCAGCATGAAGGTAATATCATTAGACTCCCTCCAATACTTCAAAACTGCTTTGATCAAAAGTGATGTATTTTTCCAACTTCCTGGTGAAAACATCTTTTAATCAAAAGAACAGGACCAAATACACAATTTTCTTCCCATGACAATAAGTATACCATTATATTTCTGTTTTTCTTATACTGTGAATTCCTTCATTAACTCACCAACATTGGACCCTTTGAATGTGTAGGACACATAGAGCCCAGAAAGCACTCACTGGAATGGAGTAATCCTAAGATTTCGACATAAACTTTAGGGGACTTTCACATGCACTGACATTCTCTGAGAATATAAAAATTTAAGGAGGTACCTGGATGATTGATTGAATGCTCTGAGGATCTCATCAGGGCCACACAGTTGGCTCTGTGTGGGTTTAACATGCTCACAATTAGCTAGTGAAACACGATCCTAAAGACAGGAGGCAAAAATCTCAGAATTTTTGAGAGCATCTATTAAAATGCAGAAATAAATAGATGGCCATCTGTGTGAGAGGTAAAGGGATGGAGAATTTTAAGTTTTAAAATAATTGATGCCCCTCTAAACCCCAAACAGCCCAAGAACAGAAAAATATAGAGAAGCTGAATTACTTCAAAGTAAACTGTTTTCTTAGAGTTTTACATCAGGTATTCTAGTGATTTAAATGGGATCACTAATTTTGTTGTATATTAATTAGAATTCTTCCCACAGCTAGCTACAGAAACTCAAGTGATTTAAATAAAGATGAAATGTATTGACTAGCATAACTGGAAGTCCATAAGTAGGGCAGACTCAGGGTTGACTTAATCTGGCAGTGCCAGCCTTCAGTCCCAGAGATAATTCTTCAGATTCTGTCCACCTTCCTCTTTCTGTCCTCATGAAATGGCAGTCCCAGCTTTACCTGTGCATGACCTCTTCCCACGTCTCTTACTTAAAGGTAAGAAAACATTTTGCAGAAGCTCCCAACCAGTTCCTCTTGACCTCACAGGCCAGTATTGTGCCTTAGCTCCCATTTCTGAGCCAATCACTGACAAGGGAGTGGAATTACTCCTGAGACATGGCTTCAGGTAAGAGAGCTGTAGATAAATGAAAAGTGGGGTACTTTTGATAGGAAGGGAATCAATGTTGGGTGGGAAGGGAATCAATTTCATTATAAGAGTAATGAAAAAAATTTGAAGGTTGGATTAAGCAGGGAATTATTTTATTTTCAGAAAGTTGGTGAAACGTGGCTTTTAAACAATTATGAAGGAAAAGAATCCAAACCTTTTACCACCTGTTTTTCCCCCTTTGCTGAAATAACAATAATAATTTCGAGTGGAACTCACAATATTATTATGTATCCTATCTTTAGCCAGGTTTTAGGATTCTCAAATGGCTCTGAATGCTTTCAAAATGTTTGAAGTATGAAAAAACCTAAATATAATTTTCCTTTAATTTTTAAAGCGTCAGGTTTTTAAAAATGGAGATGCAATCTGTATATAATGACCTAGACTTCAAAATGTTGTTATGTGACAGCTCTTTGATGTTTGACAAGTTTTGACACTCCTTAATGAGCTTGTTTATATCTTTAATCTTATAAATAAAATTTACCAAGTATAAATCTGAGCATTGAGTATGATTTTATCCTTGAAAAGGCAGAGTAGCATCTAAATTCAGCAAGAAAGTTTTCAATTTTCTTAATGTGAAAACAGGCCTATATGCCTTACTGATTTCAGTATAAGTACTTTCCCTTTGACTTTCATTATTTTTAACCAAATTAACAACCATTTTCCTATTGTAGGGACTTCTAAGCTATAGTTTGTGCAGAAAAGTTGAACGACTGGAATCGGGAATGCTGGATACAAGCGTCAAGCTAGCCATGAAGTCTTAGGAGAGCCATTTTCCTCTCCAAACCACAGCTCTCTCCTCAGGTCATTAGGGTCTATGCATCATTCATTTATTCACTTAATGAACATCTTTGACTACCTATCATGGTGTTGGGGATTAAATAAACAATATAAGACCTGGCCCTGGCTTTCAAGTTCACAGTAAAGTGACACAGGCTGACATGTAGCACAAAGGAATTTTCAGAAGGGTTAAGTACAATGACAGAGACGTGAATGGCATACTTTGGGATTACCTAGAAGGGATCCTTGTCATCTTAAGTCTGGAGACGGGCGAAGGGGACATTTCCTTGTAAATAAATGATGGATGACATTTGAGCTGAATACTGAAAGATGACTAGGCATTAGCCCCTCGAAGGGAGGTTGGAAAGGAGGGGGACACATGCAGACCGAAAGCACAGTGTGGCCAAAGGCGGGACGTGAAGACACGGCCTAAGGCACGCGGATGTTATACGCAATTCGTGCTCCTGGAGAAAAGTCTGCAGCAGGGCGTGGGAAAGGACGGGGCTGGAGGGGCAGGCGCGCGGGAACCAGGCCCTGCGGAGCTGCTCTCCCTGTGGGCCAAGGGGCCTTCCAAGGTGTTGCTTACGGGCCGCCCCGAAGCGCGTCGGAGCTTTCCCAGCGTCTAGTTCTAACCTTCTTTGATTCTGCCTATGGCTTTTGTCTGTAACATCTACACCGATCTGGAGGAAGCCATCTATAGCTTATCCCATCATTTTCTACCTTCCCAGCCTCACTGCCACTACATCTTTACCTGTGTGGCACTAGGACATTTATTAAATCCAAGCGTCTTTACCTTGTTCAGCTGAACCAAAATGGTTGTGCAGCTATTTTGTCTCAAGAAAACACAACTGTAAATTAGCAACATGCTTGGGAAAGCAGTGTGGCGAAGCCCTCACTGTTACCCTGGCTGATGCCACCCTCTGGGAAATTTTCTTCCCATGGTCACGAGATTGTCTGTTCCCCCATAAAGCACCAACTTAAGAACTAGCAGGGGAACCTGTTGCCTTTACGCTCTGATATGTACAAAATTCAGGGTATTAAAACCAATTTTCCTCCTCCTCCTCTTTTTATACTTAGAAAAGTCTCCTATTAAGATGCAAATTCTAGAAGTGAGATTCCTTATCATTCAATAAGGGCAGCTTGACTTAGTTGCCCGTTGGGTGCCCAGACAGAAGGGAAATGTGCTTGCCCCCAGGCTCTAGTGGCCCGCGGTGGAGAAAGGCCTAGAGTCTGGAAGGGAAGGGCCAACGTGAGCTTTGCCTTTTCACTGCTGAGAGCTATTTTCGGCGAGCATGGTTTTTCTAGTAAAGCGAGACAGGATGAAAAAGTGCCTAACGCTTCTGAACAAAATAATAGAAGAGTCTATTATTCAAAAAGGGGTGTTAAAGAGAAAACTACAGACCTAAAATGATGTCATTCATGCTAAAGCCCAACGTACCGAACCTAAATTTAATACCTGATCTAATCGCTGTTTCAACATGTCCTAGAAATATAATTTTAATCAGTCTGGAATTTTCTGGTCAAACACGAGTACGGTTATCTGTCATTTGGGGGCCCAAAGAGAAAGAAGGGGCACGCTTCATGATTTAAAAAACAACAAAATAGCCCAGCCGGGTGTGGCTTTACCGGTTGAGTGTTGACCTGTGATCCAGGAGATGGCGGTTTGATTCCCGGGCAGGGCACATGCCCAGGTTTCGGGCTCGATCCCCGGTGGGGGGCGTGCAGGAGGCAGCCGATCTATGACTCTCTCATCATTGATGTTTCTATCTCTCTCTCCCATCCTCTCTCTGACATCAGTAGAGATATATTTAAAAAAACAAAACAGAAAAACCCAAACCATAAAAACAACAAAACAAAACGAAACACCCTTGCCACCCCCCTCCCCCACACTCAAAGATGTCCTGGTCTAAAAATAACCATCTCTTTTGTTAATAGCTCCCTTGGCCCACTCTTCGTTCTATAAAACCTTCCATTTTGTACAGCCCCTAGGGAGCACCCTTCTAGTTGCTAGATGGGATGTTGCCTGATTCATAAATCACTTAATAAAACATTTTAGATCTTAAAATTTAGTAGGTTGAATTTTGTCTTAACCGGGGGTGAGCTCAAAGCCACTAAGTAGAAGTTCATCTCCTCAATATGACTACAAACAATATTGCCTTAGAAAGTAACAGAATGCTTGCCTTTCCGCCTCGCTAAGCTTTCTTAGGTGACATGTTAGGAAAAGTATCTGCAGCTCACAATGATGAGGAAACCTGAAACTGGAGTATCTATGGTCATCTGCATCCTGGCTTATTGGATGAATGTCCATCTCCTAACACTCCCACACTTTTGCTTGAATGAAGAGAAAAGAGATTCCATGGTCCTGGCAAAGAACAGAACACATTTCTCTCAGAATTCCTGAGGAGGAGAAGTGGAGTTGCTGAAGAACTTCAAGAGGGAGCCACATGGAAGTCTGAACAAAGAGAGAGAAGGCAGGGGGAGTTTATAACATAGGGAGGCAGGAAGCATAGAGGAGGAAATTTTCCTCTTGAGGCTTAAATCTGGAAGTGCTTTCCTATAGGCTGTATAAAAGAGTGTGCTTGAGTCAGAGAAAGTTCCTATGACGTCTCATCTTTCTCATTGCCCTACATGGCTGGCTCATGGATGCAGCCTTAGTTTTTTCTTTGAACTTGTGTTTAATACGTGAACTGACAATGTAGCATGAGCAGAAGAGATATGCACAACATGGCAATATGCGTGTGTGTCACCTTCCTGCCACCCGGCTCAGGTCTAGGGCTTCAGATTCCTCAAGAGCACAGAATTCCTCTGGAGCCATGATGAGTTGGAATTCACTGAGATTCAGAGCAAGTGCAAGGTAAGCTTCTTACATCTATGTCTGAGTAAGCAGAGAGGCTCTGACAGCCGCAAAAGGCCAGGCTTTCTGTTTGAACTAGAACTTGCTTCACATGCAGAAAGAAGGCAGTGGCATTGTAAGAAACATGAACTGCCCAGTGCTATATCCTTTCCTACTCATGTTATGTCCCTGTATTAACTAATATGCTAAAAATTATGTCAATTAGTCTTTTCTTATCTTCAACAACTTGAAGATAGAAAATGTTGGTAGAATGTGCACAGATCAAGAGATGAAATAAAAACAATAGTTTGGGGCAGTGATCATTCTAGTGAGAATAAAATACATATGCAAGTATGAGCTATGAAATACAAATTGTGTAATTTCAATGATTCTGCATACAACTTCAGTGCTCTTATATTTGCATTTAAAACTGGTATTGCACAATGTAAAGAATAGTAAGATTCAGCCCAGCTGGTATGACTCAGTGGCTGAGCATCAACCCGTGAACCAAGAGGTCCCTGGTTCGATTTCCGGTCAGAGCACATGCCCGGGGTGCAGGCTTGATCCCCAGTAGGGGGCGTGCAGGGGGCAGCCAATTGATGTCTCTTTCCCTCATAGATGTTTCTATCTCTGTATATTTCCCTCTTCCTTTCTCTCTAAAAAATGTTTAAAGAAATAAATAGTAAGATTCATGCTAATAATTAAATTAAAAATTTTAATTTATCTTGGAATAAGAGTAAGTAGCAAATAAACATCATGCCAATTTGAGGAGCCTTTCAAAGGAAAAAGCTTTAACTTTTAATACCATCAATAATACTCTTCTTCTGCTTTTTCAACAATGGGCCCCACATTTTTGTTTTTGACTAGACTACACAAGTTATGTAGTAAGCCCTGTGGCTCTATCTCTTGAGACCTGATCTACTGGAACTTTCAATAACAAATGTTGTGTATCTCAACAGAACATATTTGGTCTGGTGGGGTCTTGCTTTCCAGCATGGCTCATATCACCCGTCCCAATAATCTTTTTTCTTGCTATCAGAAATAGGGGAAAACATTGTACTCCAACCCCTAGTTATAGGCATATAAATTAACCTGCCTCTCCTTAATTACACTATAAGGAGATCGACATGGCTTCAGAGACAATGGAATGAATCCCTTGATGACTTCTATGAGTAAGCAAAGTGCAACCTTAGAAAGACAAAAGGGAAGGTCCACGTGGCTCAGTTGGTTGGATGCCATCCCGGGCACCAAAAGGTTGTTGGTTTGATTCCCAGTCAGGGCACATGCCCAGATTGCTGGCTTGATCCCTGGTAGGGAGTGTGCAGGAGGCAGTCTATTAATGTTTCCCTCTCACATCTGTTTGATGTTTCTCTCTTCTTTCCCTCTCCCTTCCTCTCTCTCTAAAAATTGATAAAAATATTTTTTTAAAAGAATATAATTCAAATGCAATAAAATATTTTTTAAAATAATCACACTCTATGTTATCTATTTTATAATCACACTCTATGTTATCTATTTTCTGATTCAGAAAGTCTGGGGTTAGGCTGAGGAATCAGAATTTTCAGTAGGTGCCCAGTGTAATTACCATGAGAAACACTACCACGAAATGGAGCAGATTGGATTGTGTTTATCTGTAGATTGCTCCCACAAAGCCCAACACAGGGCCAAATCTTTAAAAGTATGATTATGAAGTCCAGAATATCATTTTTCTACCTATACCTTCCATAAATTACTGCTAACTCCAGGCCCTTATTCTTGGAATTTCTTCTCTGTTAGCCACTCTTCCTACTTCTGCTTTATTCCTGATTATTTTTCCATACAACATGCTCTGAAGGTCTTTACAGCACAAAAAGAGAAGCCTGAGAAGCCCAATGGCCCACTTGGGGAAGTGCTGGGTTGGCAGCCCAAAGGCAAGAGGGAGAAAAGGGGATAGCTCAGGTCAAGGGGGGCATAAGGACTTGAAAAGGCTTTATACAGGAAATAAAGGTTGAGTGACTTTTTTTAAAGATGAGGGTGGCAGGCTGACAAAAGGGGGAGCAAGTAGCTGGGACAGAGAAAGCAACTGGAGCAAGACACAGATACAAGAAAAAGCCAGATTTTGTGAGTATGACTTCTTTGTAGACATGTAAGCACCTCAGTATAGATCAACTGTGAAGTTCACACTGGGGCGGGGCTAGAAGTGAATCAGACAGGTTGGTGCCAGACAACACAGACTTGATGCCATGCTCATGGGGTAATGGGGCATCACTAGCAAGTTTCAAGAAAGGAAGTCACACTGTCAGGACTGTGGCCTAAAAGAGCACTCTAATGACAGTGGGAGGATGGTTAGTTTGTATGAAACAAGAGACCATTACTATGGTCTAGACCAGGAATGAGGAAAACCCCTAAGCAAACTGCAATAGGGAGGAAGAGGGGGAAGTGTGCAGAAGGATTTGGTCATTACTGGAAGTTTAGGGAAACTGAGAAGCCAAGGTTGACTTCCAAGTCACTTAACTAATAGAGAATCTAGACAAAGGAAAAGAGACCCTTTGGTGGTAGCTACAGTGATGGTGAATACATTTGGAACTTACTGTTTTTGAGGTGCCTGAACCATTTCCAAATTGGCCATGCAGGCCTGTGGGTCTAGTACCCAAGAGAGGCGGAGGTATAGACGACTGCGGCCTCTTAATCTTAAGATCACCTCACATCAATATGCTCCAGTAAAAAAAAAAAAAATAGCCTGTCTGATAAAGCATCTTTAATAATAAATCAGTACAAATGTGAAGGTGACCTTTTATTTTGTTCTTGTGCATTCATTCCCAAGTCATTTGTGTCATGCTCTGACTTTACAAAGAGAGTTTGTTCTAAGTCCTTGAAGGGTCATTCATAACAGCTCTAATTTCAGGCCCCTCTGCTTGACACTGATTGGTGGTCCTGTCTCTCCCATCTGACCAGGATGTCCTAGTGTACTCCAAAAGTTAGGCCAAGAAAGATTCTGAGACATAATTCCTATTCTGAGAGTGAGATGGCCTGTTTGGAAGGGGTACTAAAACGAAAGATATCCCAAAAATGCACAGCAAATTGGTCTTTCTGGTACCCTGGTTATTTAATTTACAGAAACTCTTGCTTTTGTAGTTCTTGAAGGGAGGAATGTTTTTAAAACAACAGTAAAATCCAGGAGACTTTTTGAGAGGCCAGATACATTGCAGTGGGAAACTGTAGGGCATGCCTGTGAAAGCTACACTCCACTTGGCTTGGCTTGGTGTGGAAAGTGACCAAAACTAAAACCAGGTCCAGAGGAGCATTCAGCAAAGCTGCTTTTCTGACTCTCTGCCTCTGCCCTTCCTGCTTCTGCCTCTGAGCAGATTGCAAGAGACTGGTGCCAACTCTACATTGCTTAATAATAATTCTCATTAGCATGCTGCCTTGGATGTGTACTGCAGAGCAAAATTTAGCTCCTCCTCAGTGCGCATCAAGAAAAGAGCCATGAGATAATTGGGGTGTGCAAAGGGTTGGAAGACCTCGGAAAGAGGGGACACTTTTGGATGGGCAGAGCACCCTCTCCTTTCTCTCCCTGACATGAGTGCGATAGGCAAAGAGGAATTTTAACACCAACCCGGGAACCTTGTGTTCTTTCTGCTCTTTCACGTGCGGCCCCCAAGATCTCAGCCGTCTGCGGTTTCCTACTGCACAGTCTGATAAATTCCAAACGTCCACAGCCTGCCCCAGCCCGGGCCCCCGTGATGCGAATGCTACTAGCTCTGGCCTGTGCGCCTGACCACGAGCCGCAGGCCGGGTGTACCTGCGGCTCCACGACTTCCCTGAGGTCGCGGCATTAGCTTTCATTATGGAAGTGAACGGGATGCTGCCTGCTGTCCTGCAGCTGCAGGGCGGCTGAATGACACGCGGAGGGGGCGCGCACAACCTTGCCCATTCGCAGCCTGTTTAACAGGGTCCGTACTCCCCACAGAGGCTTTCACACGCCATCTGCCGTCACATGATGCCACGTGCCAGGTCCTTACAAGACACGGATGTGATCCCCCAGCTTCTCGCTCCTCCCTTAGAAACAGCAAATTGAACAAGACATTAAGTAGGTTTCACACTGAAGGAATTATGTGCATATCAAATGTAGTGAATGAAAGGGAATTTTTATTGTAATCAGCCGTTGAGAAATGGCAATCACACACCCTCACGGGAAAACTGAGAGACGTTTTCAGACTTAGTGGCTAGCATAGACATATTTAAATATTTTGCGAATTTACTTGCCCACAGAACCAAAAAAAAAACAAAAAAAAACCAACTTTAGAAGAGGAGTCCAAGGTGTCTGACGGCTCCATATTATTTTCGTTCTCTGGTTGGCATGCCATCGCTCCCGTCCGGCCCAACCCTGAGCTCGGTGGTAAGAAGGGCCTCGCCTTGAAGGGCAACCGAGCACAGGCAGAGGAGCGAGCTGGGGCGAAGGGCACCAGGGAACAAATGAACCAGCACGTCCTGCCAGGTCTCCCTCTGGAAGCATGGCACCTACTTTGCTAATTGAAAAGAAATGTAAAATGGGGAAAGATAGCAAAAAAGAAGTATTAATAAAATAAAAGGGTCCTGGCTCTTCTTTCTCTCTTCTCTTTCTGACCTGCGGCAGCACACCGCAAAGTTTCGGCCCGGCGTTTTCATGTATTATTCGGATACCGTCTGTGGGGAGCCTAGAACAGGCTGCCGGGGACACGGTCTGTAATTGAAAGTTCTTTCACGAGAAGGACTTCTATGGGGCCTGCCGAGGGAATGGGAGCTCCACCTGCTGACTTTTCTGTTTGCCGACTCCGAGAGAATGCAAAGCATGAAGAAATTGAATGGCAGTTATTTCTTTTATAATTTCTCAGTGGAAATATAGTTTTCAAAATTACTGATAAGATGTACCAGCCTAACCAGGGCTTTCAAGAGGAAATTGCAATCTATAACTTGTTTTAAGAGTGGGGATTATGGTTGGCTTCCCTGAGACAGTCTAAGTAATTACTTTAATCTGTAACAACATATAAATTCATAAGTTGTTGCCACCATGGCTCTTAGGGAGTACTTGACTTTTCAAACCCTGCGTTTCTCAGTCATAAATTTATACTCCACCGCTGGCCCACACGTGTGTTGTTTTAAGAAGCTGTAGTCTCTTGTTACAGAGAGTTTGGAAGAAATGCTAGGTGTTTTTGACCTAAGGAATAAAGATAAAATCCTAGTGAAAACATTAAGTATTTTCAATAGCATAGACATGATTTGACTATTTGTTGTCTGCATTTCAGAGAGAAGCTTTGCAGCTATATAATACCCATGTGACACCTTTAGCCATTCATTTGTCTTTTCTGGGTGTAAGTTGCCACGAGGGAGCATGGGACACATCACAGATATATCTGGTTGCTTAGCTCTTAGGATGGTGAGATCCTTGAGGGCAGGCACATCCCCTAGCTCCTAACAATCTCTATGCTGTGAGTTTCATTTCTTATCTAGATTTTGTTCCTTAACAACTGATAAGCTAATTATTTACTGGAGTCAACCAAAAGAGAACCCTTTATTTACCACTTGGGTTTTGTGCTTAGAAAGACATCTTCACATTATTCTTATGAGTGAGTGTTGTGAATTCTTTCTGTACTCATATGAGCCACTGGAGGCCGCAAAGGTACAGATACATACTGAAGTAGTGCCTCCGCCCAACATCGGAAGAGCCAGATGACTGCTATGGAGCTTAGTCCTAACAAGGTTTCCCCATGACCCTTCCTCTGCTCACACACTGCGCACCCCAGGAGCTGCCACCTGCTGTTACGTCAGGGGTGGTCACATGCTCCAGACCTGGCCCCATCCTTCTGGCCCAATCGGAGTTCTTCCCTGGGATTAACACAGGGACCGTGGGAAGAAGATGCTATCGTCTCCCTCTGGAATTGCTAATCTGTAGGTGCTCGCAGCCACGGTCTCTGCCATGTGGTGACAACTGGCTGAGATGGGCAAATAAGCCAGTCCTCAAAGCAAAGTCAAGTCTGACAGAGATGAGAGCAGCAGCAAGAGAAACAAGCCTCAGCACTGTGGATTCTGATTCCTGCCCCTGAGGCCCTGGCTCCCTGCAGCCTTCCTTTGTTTCTGTGGGACACCCTCCAGTCTCCAGCGTATCCCAATTCCTACAGGGCGTTGAGATGAACTTCCTCTTATTCACAACCAAAAGAGGCCTGACTACCTCCACACAACAGAAATGGGAGCGATGTGGCTGACAATTAAATTCAGGGAGTAAAGAGGCCTCGTTTCCTCTACTGAGACTAGAATTACAAAGGACGGAGAAAGAGGAACTTCCCAAGAGCATTAGATACAACAAAAACTCTCATTTGTGTAGTGCTCTACAGTTTCCAAAGTGCCTTAATAATCATTTTCTCCTCTGACCCTCACAATAATTCTGTGAAATGGAGAGAATACAGTGTATAATTATACACATTTTACAAGCGCAATAGAGTGGCAAGTGAAAATTTTCCCTGTGGTTCCGGAATGATAGTAGACACCCATTGCTGAGCACAAAGGATCCTGAGTGTTCTACATTTTGAGTCCAGCGATACCCCCCAGTTTTGGTCCCAGCTCCTCTCTTCACTGGTTTACTGGGAAGGGCCAGTTCAGAGAATCCATACAATGAACCCCAAGGAGAACCGAGAGAATAGCTCATGAATTCTGGGGCATCTGTAAGAAGTGGAGACTGGGATATCATTGCCCAACTGGACCTCAGTTTCAACAGCAGTCTCGCCTTCCCATCTTTAAGTGGTCTGAGGACAGAAAAGAAAAATGGAAAAAGTAGAGTGAGAAACCAATGTGCAGAGTGGTTACGTTCTAACGCCACAAACCAAGGTAGTAGCTGAGCTGAGGCTTGACTATAACTACTGATGCTCATACTGGAGCATCATAGGGTGTCAGAACCATGGGGTATGTTTGTGGCAGGGAGAGACTTGTTAAAGCACAGATTGCTGGGTCCTACAACCCCCAGCATCTCTGATTCAGTAAGTTTGGGGAAGGACCTAAGACTGCATTTCTAACAAGTTTCCAAGTGATGCTGGTGCTCCTGGCCCAGGAACCCCACTTTGAGAGAACCACTAATCTAGACCATCTCACTTCCAATTCCGGACTTCCCGTACACTGCCACACTGCAACCCATCAGCAACGCACCAGAAGGATTCATTCCCTGTCCTACTGCACCACTGGCATCAGTATTCTGAAAGAGAATTTTCCAAGAAATAATATTTCATATTAAATATATACTTCTGGTATACCTCTGCAATTTTGTACTATGGATCTGAAGTTTAATGTTGCTGTTCTGGACATTAGCTACAAAATCTGAGCTTGGAAGTAAAAATTCAAAACTGAAGCACACATTACTATTGAGTGTAACTGAATCGAGAAGAATATGGTTTGGGAACAGGGCTAAGTAGGATGCATGGGGAATGGTAACTTCGGCTTTGCACATAAAATGTACATCAGGAGAAAAAATAAAGCAGAAAATAAACAAGAGGAACTCAAAATACTGTAGCAAATGTTGGGCTGAAACACTGCCAGGTGTGGAGGTGTAGAAAAATGCACACACATTTTGGTGGCAAGGCACAAAACTGTTTAAATCCTTATGCAGAAGTTTCTGAAAACTGTAATTTTGGCATGGATCTAGAAGCAGAGTTACTGGATTTATCACATAGGCAAACCAATGATATTCTGTGAGAACTGCCCCGTCCAGCCTGAGATGTTGCATAACTCCCCTGAAACATCACCTCCACATACGCCAAAGAGTGGAACGCAGAGAAATAAAATCAGAAATATCTTCTGTACAGTAAAAATACACCAGAAGGTGTGAATTCTCAATAAATGGTAACTAGCTCATACTCTCTTAACAAAGGAATATTTCTACAAAGGACTCAAATTGATATTTTGGGGTACATGAGAATATGCATGCATAGATGTATATAAATATATATATTTTCTTTAACATGTTTTATACTTCTGGTCAATGTTGATGGCAGAGGGAAAGTTTGAGGCAGGAGAAGCCAGTGTACACATGTATGACGTGACCAGCAACTTTTAAATACTAACATCTCCAATATTCATTTATTATCTAGAAAATGACTGATTAAGGGCAGGTCTATAGAGGCAAGTACAACAATACATTTTTCCCTGCAAAGAAATGAATGAAGTGTTGTAGGCACAATCTAGTAATTGTCACCTTGGGAGATGTTCCTATCAGCCTCAAGCTTCTGACTGTAGAACCCTAGGATGACCAGGGAGAAGGGAAGGCAGGAAACTGTCCTCTCCCCACCGGGGCTGCACTCCCCTTACCGCCTTGCTGACCGTGGGTCAAGGCCCAACCTTACACAGAAGTGGAGAAGAAAGCTCCCAACTCTATGACCGGTCTTTGTGTCCCCAAGCCCTAACTGTGAAGAGCATTTCCTTAGGCAGGATTTCTAAACATTGGGCCATTGTTTGGAAGGAAAGTAAAAAAGAAGTCAAGGATGCTGACAACACCGTGAAGGAAGGAAGCAGGAGAAATTTGTGTATTCGTGAGGGAGTTTAAGAAATAGCTTTGAGTTTACCCAGAGTTTTCTCCCTCAGCTATGTCTCTCTGACTAGGCTTAAAGGAAATCCAAATACATTTTCACTCTTGCTAGCAGAACGATAATACCAATACTGTGTGTACGTATGTGTATGTATGTACATATGTATCTATGTGTAAACTCTTACTAAATTCTAATTATCACAACAGTGTTCAGAGGGAGGTATTATCATAATCTGATAGATGAAAAATTTAAGAATAGGGGCTTACATACCATTTATAACTGAGGGAACTGGGATGATCAAAGCCAGTTCTCAGACTCCAGAGCCCCTGATGGTTTCACTATACCTATTGCCTCCATGTATGGGGGGGGGTGGTTAATGGGATCTTGGGAGTGAAGATATTTCTTAGTAGTTAACATCTTGTGATAAATTGAGCAATAGCTATTTGAGAGTTAGGACATGGCATAAATTTAGGATAAGGAAAGGAGAGAAAGTGAGGGGAGTACTTAGGAATGACTGGATAGTCTCCTTAGGGGCAGGGACCAAGAGCACTGAACCAGCCTTTGACTCGGTCTAGGATTGTCCATGGCTATTCTATCTGGGGCATGTATTACTTAATAAATTCGGCACATATTTATCAAATGCTTGCTATATGTTAAGCACTATATGTGGGTTCACAAGACATAGTTCCTGCTTTTATGACACTCATGCAATGGTATGCAAACTATTGCAATTAGAATATTCTGAGACCTTATTAATAGGTCTGATGTCAGGGACCCAACCCCAGCTATTTGGATTCACTTGTTCTGGGGTGGGATTTGAGTATTGATTTTAAAAAACAAACAAACAAGCAAATAAATAAAAAAAACTCCCCTGGTGATCCTAACGTACAGCCAAAAAGGCAAACCTAATGGGTGAGATAAGCCCCCAGGGGTAGGGTGGGAACGTGTTATAGGTACACTGAGATAAAATGCCTGTCAACCCTTGTTGTGTCTGCACAAATGTCATTTTCTACGTCTGCTATGATGTATGAAAGCCTGAAAAACACTAAGAAATTACTAGCAGAGACGTCACCGGCATTCACCACAACGTATGTGTTGGTATGTGTGTCCACCTTTCTCTATAGGGGGTGGTGGAGGGAAATCTACCATAATCCAAGGTAAGCACTTCAAGCAGCCTTTTGCTGACTCTCCTCCGGAAGAAAGAAACAACAACAACAAAATCATAGAACCGAGGGGATCACAGAAATCATCTTCCAACCCAACTCCTTTGTCTGAGAGATAAAGAAGCTGCTTCCAAACATAAAGCAGCTCAGGGGTGGAGCCTGGCCATGGGCCCCATTCTGTCAGATGCCCTTCAAATCGCTTAATGGTAAATCATAACCCTGCCCAGGATATTGTATCTAATTGCAGAAAGTGAAAAATTAAATGTCTTCCCAAGTCATATTTATAACAAGGCTTCACCCTATGAGGACTTCACTCTGCTTTTGTTCCATACGCTGCATACTAAGTAGAGTGACAGTCCAAGAGATAGACACTCAAGTAAAAGGATCTCCAGAGAGGCTGATTATTTCCGTAAGCCCCACAAGAAAAAAAGCAAGCAAGAAAGAAAGACACACAAAGCTTTCCCCAGGTAGGTAAAATGTCAAGTTCCTGCCAAGCCTGCTTCCCTCTCTCTGGGTTGCCGCTCCGTCTCTCCGCCAGCTGCTGTTTTCATTGCTATCATTATTTCTGTTTCTCTGAGAATAGAAAAATGCTGCCAGCCTGCTACGGCCCTCCTCACACTCTCTCCTCGTGCTGTTCTCCAAAGTGCCTCCCCTCCAGCCCCGAGCCCATTTCTTTCTCCAGCTTTCCCGTCTCCCTCGCTCTCCCTGAGCCCGCACCACCGCACCACCCACTTTCCGCTGCTGTCCCGCTGCTCTCGGCTGGCTTTTTGACTTCAAGCACCGCTATTTCCAGTGGAAACCCTGGCTGCGCCGATTGTGAGGTTCCGGACACCGGACCTCCATCCCCAATTATGCTTGCCGTACCTCTGCTAAAACGGGTTCAGAACACGTACTGGGCGGGAACACGGTCATGCTCTGACACTTGCTGCCACCTGCCCCAGGGGTTCTGCTCCCAGGACCGTACGGGCAAACTCAAACTTTGACGTTATATTAAGGTATTGCTGGAAAAATAGCCACTGCTATTATAGAAGCGAATTAATATATTCTCACGAGGGGACATCACCATGTCAGGCCTCAAATTTGCTCCAAATAGTTTGTAAAATACATGATCCAACGTGCAATGGAAGATACCCAGGCTTATAAGAGAAGAGGGTGCACTGGGCGAGTGACAGAAGGAAGACAAACAACAGGAAGAAGACACAAAGCTTGAGTTTTCAGGATTAGCAGATAAGGGTCATGAAATATCCATGCTTGCTACATTTATTAAAGTCCGAGCATAAAAATAACAGAAGTGAAGTGGAAACTCTAAAATGTAATGTAACACATTAAAAATTTAAGATGGGTTTAAGGCCAAATTAAATGTAGCTGAATTAATAATCTATAAGTGGAAGACAGAAATAAGAAAATATCCAGAATGTAGTGCTAAGAGGCCGCAAAAGAGAAGGGAACCGCAAAAGAGAGGGCAAGAGGCATATGGGATATGGGATATCCGTGAGAATTTAGCCTACAAAGGGCAGAGTGAGAGAATGGGACGGAGGTAAAATTTGAAGAAATAATAGCTCTAAATTTGTCTGTGTCCATGGGTTATGCATATATGCATGTAAGGTCTCTCCCCGACCATTCCCTCCCCCCCCCCCCCCCCGCCTTCCCACTGAGATTCATCAGTCTGGTCCATGCTTCTATGTCTCTGGATCTATTTTGTTCCTCAGTCCATTTTGTTTATTAGATTCCACATATGAGTGAGATCATGCGAAGTTGAATTAGGAAGAATCAGAAAACCTGAATAGGCCAATAACAACTGATGAAATTGAAGCAGTAATAAAAAAAATCTTGTTTTTAATTTAAAATTTTTTTATTGACACTACTGCAGATGTCAAGAGAAAAATCTTAAAAACACAATTAGAAAAAATAACTTTCAAAAGACTAACAAAGACGCCATAAAAGCATAGAATGGTATCATCAGTTGACATTAGCCCTGGCAGGAATGATGTAGGAAATAAGAGAGAAGGCACATTAACCAATATGAGGAATGAAAAAGGGGATACCACTACAGAGTCTACAACATTGAAAAGGTGAAAAGAGGACTCTATGAGCCACTTCCTGTCAAAAATTTAAAAACTTAGATGAAATGGAGAAATTCCATTTAGATGAAATGGAGGCAAATTTAACTTACCATTCAAGAAATAGAAACTGTGAGTAGTCATATAAAATTGACTCAGCAATTAAAATCCTTCCCACAGATAAAACCCCAGGCTCATCCAGATGGTTTCAAAGGTGAGTTCTACCAAACATTTCAGGGAGAAATTATTATAGGCTTTAGAAACTCTTCCAGAGAATAAAAAACACGGAGCAGTCCCAACATCTCTTTATGAGACAAGTGTAACCTCAATACCAAAACCTGACAAGTGCAATAAAATAAGAGAAAGCTACCAGTTCTTCTCACTCATGAATATAGACACAAAAATTCTAAATAAAACATAAGCAAGCATATGACCGAGTTATATTTTCCCAGGAATATGAGGCACAATGTCATCAAATTCAACATCTATTCATAATAAAAACATATTAAAGGCATTAAGAAGGGAACTTTCTTATGCTGATTAAGGGTATCAATAGAAAGAATAAAAGAAAATCCTTATAACAAACATTCCTAATGTCTAAAGTTGAAAGTTTTTCCACTAAGATTTGTAACAAAGATGCTGTATTTTCAATATTTTGCTGCTTAAAGTTACTAGTATAACACAGCAAGAAAAGGAACTAAAGAATTGGAAAAGAGAAAACTGTTGTAACTCAGAGACTATATGGTTATATATACAGAAAAGAAAAAGAGAATATAAATTATTCAAATTTAAAATTGAGTTTACAAGTTTGTGGGCTGAAATTCAATACACAAAAGTCAGTACTTTCTATATGGCATCAATAACAGAAAATAAAAATTTGAAACATTCAGTTGTAAGTAGAACTAAAATGCTATGGATACAGGAATACGCTAAAATAAAAAATGTCTAAGGCCTTTACCGATAGAACTATAAAAACTTATTAAGAGACATACCAAATAAACCTAAAAAAAGGGAGTGGTATCCTATGAACATAGATAGAAACTGAATCCCATAAAAACTGTAATTGTCCCAAAAGTGAGATGTAGATGAAATGTAATCTCAATCAAAGTCCCAAGTGATTGGCTGGTGGAATTGGGTAAACCAATTCCAACTTTATTTGAAATGAAAAAGGCTAAAAATAGCCCAGATATTCTTGAAGATGGAGAAAAGGCTGAGAGCACTTGCTCTACCTGAGAGTAAATGTGTGCTGTTGGCCTAGGGACAGGCCAGTAGACCCAGGGCAGGAGAGAGAGAGCAAGACACAGACATATACATATTTGGTCACTTCAGTGATGACCAAAGAGACACTGCAGGGAAAAAGGGAAAGGATAGTCTTCTCAGTAAATGGAACTGGTGCAATTCAATATTCAATTTGGAAAAAGAATGAACTTGTATGCACCCCTCTGGCACAACATAACTAAATCAGCTATAGGGGGATTATAGACCTAACTGTGCAAGGCAAGGCAGTAACACTAGTAGATGACAATATAGGAGGATCTCTTCATGGCTTTGGGTCAGTGGAGACATGAACCTGCCCCCAGAGCCTGTGCAGATACCAGCATAGTCTTTAAGTGGGTGGGAATTTTACTGGAACCCTTGCCAGTCCCTTAAGAGCAATATCGGTCCCATGCTATGAGTCTTCATGTCATCACTGCCTAGCTACGCTCTGAGGATGCTTCCCTGCTGTGACGAATAAGACTGAAAGGGACCCCTGGCGCCCCGGGAGGTGGAGGAGAGCCCCACCACCTCCACTTTTGGATAGAATAGGTCTTATTAAAGTACTCTGGCTTGAAAATATGAGCACCGGATGTGAACTTTCAACAAAAACCACCATGCACTGCTAGAAGAAAGACAACGGCTGCTTCTTTCCACCGACTCAATTTTATATCAATAATTCTTTGTATGTGAGTTCAGTGCGGGTATATAGTGTGGAATTAAAAGCAGAAGAAAGTGAGGTCTCTGAAAAATTGACAGTTTTTTAAAAATGTTGGCGGCCTACTTAACTGTAATTTGTTTTAAACAAGGAAAGGCTCAGCATGCAAGCAACGTAAACAGGACTTAGACAGATGTGGAACGCAAAGCACTTGGAGGAGTCACGTTGGTCCTGATTACAGACTGGGCAAATTTCCTTCATCTTGAAAGAACTAGCTATTAAAGATGGGCAAACTTAAACAATATCTTAGTGGAAAGATACAGGACATCACAAAGTACTTCTCTCCCTCTCCTCTTCCCTGTCCCCCATCCCTAAAATTTCTCTGACCTTCTCCAAGATGTTTGAAATTCCACGTTGGCGGAAGAGCTTACGTTTAAGGTTTGGCCCTTATTATTGCAACATGAGGGAAACCAGCATCGTGGTTAAATAACTCACATAGAGAATAGGCTCTGATGAGGAGAAAGCATGAAGCACTAACAGGAGTGGAGGAGGGTTTCCATGGGGCAGAGGCAGAACTGTAAGAACAGGCGCCCCAAGAAAACGGAGGGGCGGTTGTAGCTCAGGCTTGGAGTTAAGCCAGCAGATCTGGATTAGAATCATGGCCATATTGGGCTAGTGACTTAACCAGTCACAGCCTCATTTTTTTTCTCAGCTGTAAAATGGAAATATATCCTACCTGCCTTTCTTTACGAATTAAATGAGATAACTCTGTTACAGCACTCCGTGCGGTCCCAGGCCCAAAGTACAGGTTCATTGTTAGGGTGTTTGGTTTTTGTCTTGTTTTGTTTTTCCACCAAGACCAGTCTCCTTCAGAGCCAATTCCTTTGTAATATCTTACATCTATCCCTATACTTAAATAACCTTCATCGATCTATGGCTTTTGGATGATTTAGGAAAATGTTCTTTAGAAAAAAGCAGAATGAGTCTGCTTTGTATCCCTCGTACTTCACATTTTTTGGTACCTTTCAGAGGAGCCATCGGGAATCAGAAGAAAATGCAAATATCATTTGCTTTCACCTTTTTTCTTGCTTCACCTTGACAGTGTTTCTTACACCTCCCTCCTGATGAGATGTATGGAGGTGTTGATAAAGGCACATCACGGTTTGAAACACCACGCACGTAGTTTGGGCATGACTCAAGGACGGGGATATAGAAAGAGAGAAGTCCACCTTCCCTAGAAGCAATGACACTGTCTTCGAGCAAGGCCAAGAGAGAATTTAACTTATTGAAAAGGAACGTGGTTATTTCTTTCCCTTTTGAATAGTGGCTTTTAAACGTGTGTGTTTTTTAACCTCAACTCACAGTGAGAAATATATTTTACGTTGTGAGCTGATACACACATATACGTTGTGTGTGTGTCTCTGCCTGAAATAAGTTTCATACACTCTGACATGTTCCATTTTACTCTGCTTAGTCTTTGTAAATGCTGTTGAAGACCATTATATTGATGTTGTGCTCCACACTTCAAAAGGACAGGGTTTTACTTATTTGCTTTTTATGAGTGAAAAGAATCCTCATGTTGGTTTTAAATGCATTTAATTTGGTCACATTCCCATTTCTTGAGTCTCAATAAATAAATAAATAAATAAATAAATAAATAAATAAATAAATAAATTATATATATGTGTGTGTGTGTGTGTGTGTGTAAGTGTGTGTGTGTGTATACACACACATATATATATATGCTAAGATGGAATAATACTGAGAAAAATCATTTTATGACTGTCTTGATTAATCTACCATATCAGTAAATACAATAAGGAAACTATCACCATCTTTCATATTTCTTACCCATTCAACTGCTTTTGTTTCTCTCTATTTCTCTCCTTTCTTATTTTCCTCAATGACTAATTTTCAGTTTTTATTAGACATACAAGATTATTGAAGGGAAAGGAGGAGACTAAATTTAATGAGCACCAACTATGTACAAGATACTTTTATACATTATTTCCTCCCAATAACAACTCAAGGTATATTTGATTCATCCCTCTACTTATAAGGAAATCAGAACTTAGAGAAACAAAGTAACTTGCCTCAGGCTAAGAATCTCAAAAAGCTGGTTCATGGTAGAACTGACCCAGGTCTCGCTAACACCAAAATCGTTGCGATGTATTTCCTTTATGACAACATACAGTTAAAACCACCACCACCACCACAAAGAAACATTAGACCTTATGTTTTTAATCTGCTAGCTCTAGTAAAGCATGCTTGTCTCACTTCTCTTTGAATTGTTTTGTTGTTGTTGTTATTGTTAGACTCCTATATTTACCAATTATTATACGGAACATATGTTGCTCTTTCCAACATGTATATTCTCTCAGCACATTCTCTCGGCACATCCTTTATTCCTCTAGAGTCCCCGGGAGCTTATAACCTACTGATAGAATGTTTCCCACAAGGATTCCATGTTTTCTGTCCGCTTCATGAAGAAACAACTCAGGATTCTAATTTATCTTTGCATGACAACATTTGCTCTTATTTTAGCGCCTTCTATTTTGAAGGGGGGGAAAAAATCAAAATAAAATGCTTTCCTTTGTAACCTTTAGTTCTAAGGAGAACCCATCAGGTACTTTAAAATAATCACATTTAGAGCTGACTCTTGCATGGGTAAACACTTTGCATGAAGTTAAATAAGCTTTGCCTGCTTTAGGAGACAGAGAGGATTAAATTAAACAGCAGCGCATGTCACTTGCCTGAAGAGGCAGGAATAAAGAACAGACTGTATACGCTCCTTTATTCCTACGATGCTGCCTCTTTTCCCTGAAATTGGTTTGAGATTCTAGGACATCTCTTGCCCTACAGGAGACATAGGATCTAAAGCTGAAGCAGGTACCCAGTGCCTTTTTAATTAACAGCTCTACTGAGATATAATTTACATACCGTAACCCAGTCCCATTTCTACCCGTAACAAAACCTCTCCCCCTGAAACGTGAAAGGAAGAGATAAACAAATGTCACCCTCTCAGAGGCTTACACTCAGCCGGCCTCCCTCATCCTTCACCCGCACCCTCTTCCCCTTTCCTTCCCCACCGCTGCGCTAATTACTGCTCCGTATGTAGTGTATTGACACATCCACCACGGTATTTTCACATGTGGGCTTTCAAGAATTTCATACCGATTATGTTTCACTCCACGGTAAGAGCAACCATAAAATAGCATCATTATATTTGAAAACGCAATCATCCCTGTGTTAGGGCAGAACTATAAATACACCTGATGCTTTCACTTCAGAGAGAAACAAATTGGCAGGAGGAGTGGAATTCCAGGTCTAATTTTTCACATCACCATTAACGATTAATATCAAGCTTTTCCCTCCCAGGATTTGGATGGCAGTGCGGATGGAAACGGACCCCAGGCCAGTGACTCAACAGAAGGTGAGCAAGCCCATCGTGAGTGCGATGCCATTATGTCAAAGCAAGAACTCCAGGGTTGTTTTCTGAATTATGTCTTCAATGGCGATTTCATCTTTTAAAAAATATATATGTTTTTATGGCCCGGCCGGGCGTGGCTCAGCAGTTGAGCATCGACCGCGGATCCAGGTGATCGGGGTTCGATTCCCGGTCAGGGCACATGCCCGGGTTGTGGGCTTGATCCCCAGTTGGGGGTGTGCAGGAGGCAGCCGATCAATGACTCTCTCATCATTGATGTTTCTATCTCTCTTTCCTTCCCCCTTCCTCTCAATGGAACCAATAAAGATATAATTAAAAATAAAATAAAATATATGTTTTTCTTGAATTCAGAGAGAGGAAGGGAGAGGGAGAGAGAGATAGAAACATCAATGATGACAGAGTCATTGATCGGCCACCTCCTGCATGCCCCACACTGGGGACTGAGCCTGGGCATGTGTCCTGACCTAGAATCGAACTTGGCTCATGGGTCAATGCACAACCATTGAGTCATGCTGGCCAGTCGTCATCTTTCATTTTTGATACTCCTCATGCCAACTCTCTAACCCATCAAAAGCTGTCACGTATACAAACATTGTTTTAGTGTCCAAAAGATCCTGTGGAAACCAAAAGAAGTTTAGCCTTAGGTACATGACACTGTGGGTCTGTATTAGTCTCAGGCTACAGTGGGGAGATGTCAGAACACAGGATCGATGAATTATCTATCCTGATAGATGAATTAACTAACCATCTATTCATGCTATAGATGAATTAACCTGTGCTCTTTACTCTTATGTAGAAAACATGCCAGAAAGTCAGCTTTAGAACTCAGATCCAGAAAGAGGGAAGACAAGGGAGCCCTGGACCCCTGAAGTTAGCTACAGTTCAAGAGGTTGGGGCAGGGCAAGTCGTCTTCTTTTGAGGGAGAAAGGGTAAATTGAGGCCCTGTGTACCCTGCAGTTATAGAGGAACAGAAGCTGAGTAGTCTTTTGTCTCCCAAAAGGAGAATTAATCAGGCAGCTTATGTTTTCAGGTTAGAAAAGGGAAAGTTATGTAAATCCTGAAGGTGTACATTCCTGAAAGGAAAAGAGATCAGTGGAAAAGCTGAATATTAATGAAGCAACCGAAGAAGAAACCCCTGGGGAACTTTTGGCTGAAATAAAACTCGAAGGGGCTGTATCTCTTACAGGACAACAGGGGCTTGAATGGGAATCTGGAGGGTGAGGCGGCCTCTCACCACGAACTGGAATCTCTGTGGGGCTGCAAAGAGGAAACTCGCAGTAGCAGTTTGGCAGGAAAGCGGGAAACATTTTAGGTATAGAAGTCACACTGGCTTTTTTGGACCACATAAGACCCTTTTTTTGGATAATTTATGGAGACAGGGTGTATTAGTTTTCTATTGCTGTTATAACCAATTACCACAAACTAAGTGGCTTAAAGCAACACAGGTCGACTATCATACAGTTCTGCACTTTTAAAGTCCGAGATGGGTCTCCCTGGGCTAAAATCAAGGTGTTGTAGGGACTGCATCCCTTCTGGATGCTCCGGGGGAGAATCTCTTTTCTCCCACTTTCCAGCATCTAGGGGCTGCCCACATTCCTTGGCTGGCGGCCCCCTTGCTCCAGCACCTCAGGCTGGGTCCTTCCCACGCCGCCCTCTCTCTAGTTCTGTTTCTCTGCCTCCCTCTTCTACCTGTAAAGACCCTGTGACTATATTGGACTCACTTGGGTAATTTCCTTATCTTAAGGTTGGCTGATCAGCAACTTTAATTCTATTTGCAACCTTTATTCCCCTTTGCCACGTAACCTAACCCATTCATAGGTTCCAGGGGTTAGCAGACAGACATCTGTGGGGAGAGGGCATTATTCTGACTGCGACACAGGGAGATACTAAATGTCCTGGTGATACAGTAGGAGGGTAAGGGGGGCGAGCAAGGTGAGGGATGGACTCAACCCTGGCTCTCAACGCCTGCTGCATGTACGACTGTGTGGGAGCTTTAAAAATCACTGATGCCTGGGTTACAGCCTCAGATGTTCTAACGTAATAGATTTGGGATAGGTTCCAGACATAGTAACGTTGGGATACACAGATCTAGGGGACCCAGGTAGTTTTTATGTGCAGGCAGGGTTGAGAACACTAACCGAGGGCAGGGGAGTTGCTACCCTAACTCCAGGGGGACAAGGGCAGAAGCCCCGATCACACAGGTTCTAGAATTCTGTGTTCTTTTCTGACTTCCATAAGTTATTTCTGTTACAGATCAAGTCCCTCTTCTTTTATTTAACTCTATTGAATTTAATATATAGGCCTGAAATATTCTGAGAAGTAAAGAAATCTTCCCCTAAAAATATTATTCTAAATTGCATTTTTATACATTTCAATTTACTTTCCCAATTTGTCTAACCTTGTTTTCCAAAAATATTTTTAAATGAAAATTACATCATTAAGAGTTTGCCAATAATAGTTTCTTTTGCTATTACCTAGATTGTTTGTAATGAAGAGTTAAACTGTATTTCATTTACCTTAATAAAATCTATCTTCATGAGTCTTCACTCTGTAGTGTTTACTTCATAAACACTTTATGGTATTCCAATTAGTTTATGTTTTTTAAATTTTGTTACTTTTCTCATTTTACTTTATTTCATTCTTGCATATGAAGTTGTTGGTAGTTACCATGGCAATTCTAATTGATTTCTTTCTGCTGTTTTTGTAGGATTTTTTAAAGATTTGCACAATACATCATTCATATTGTTATTTTTATCTCTGTAAATTGTAATGGCCTCTCCAAACAAACAAACGAAAAATAGAAAAGAAAAAAAAGCTGTTCAACAAGAGCATCAGAGGTCACTTTGCTCAGAGTTGAAGGCTGTGAAACACAGAAGAAAACTGAGGGAGAAAAGCCAAGCTGGGAAGGGCAATGAAGAGGGTTAGAGTTCGCAACTAAAAGTGGGTCCCTCACAAAAGAAAGAATTCAGGTATCCCAGGGAGCAGCAATGTGAGGGCGAGAGGTGTGCTTTTAGAGAGAATTGAACTTGTCAATGGGACTGAGTTTTGAAAGACCAATAAATGATGGAGGGAGATGCAGGAGAGGCAACCAAGGGACAATGTCACCCTACTTTTTGTTTATCTCCTGGTGAATCTCAAAACCATCTCTACTTCTGCTACATACACACACACACATGCTCAAGAGCATGAACTCCTAGGATGCATCAGTACATCTACTGTCCGGACAAACTAACATTCTCGTGTCGGTAAACCAGAGATGTGTTCCTGGCAGGATGATGTGTGTTGTGATGAACTGCCTTTCTCTAAGACTGGGGTGTGGAAGCTTTTTCCTTCCAAGGGCCATTTGGATTTTTATAACACCATTCTCAGGCCATACAAAATTATCAACTTAAAAATTAGCTCTGAAAAAAGCTTGTAGATTAATTGAATTTCAAGTCCCACCTGCGCTGCCTTGGCGGGGCCAGACCAAATGACTTCTCAGGTCCGAATACGGCCCATGGGCCAGACACTCCCCATCCCTGTTCTAAGAAATGAGCTACAACTAATACAAGTTGCAGCCCCGGATGGCATGAGAAAAAGAGAAAAGAGATTCTTGGGGATCAGGGGTGAATTGGATTCAGTTTAAATTCACTGCTGAACTCCAAGTAGTATACATTATTTTAAAAATTACACCACATCTTTTTCCAAAAGCCAACTGCTGCGAAGTGCAAAAGAATATGACGAAAAGAAAGAAAAGTAATTTCGAACCATTATATTGTAAGCTGAAACTAACACGACATTATATGTCAATTATACCTCAAGAAAACCAAAAAAAAAAAACCCCAGTAAGTACAGGTATAGCTCAGAGATATTGCAGGTTCAGTTCCAGGCCACTGTAATAAAGCATCGCAATAAAGCGAGTCAACATCTTTTTGCTGGTGGAGGGTCTTACCTTCAATTTGTAAAAAAAATAAAAATAACAATAAAAAAAGCAGCACCTGTGAATCATAATAAAGCAAAGAGCAATGAAATGAGGTCTATCTGTAGAGAAGAAGGGCAGAGAGAACCAGAGTCGATTAGAGCACCATCATGTGCACCGTGAGGCCCGCATCATCCCCAGGACCACGGTGGATTGGCCTCTGCGCTCTCAGTGGCCGACGCAAAGAGGAGCCCATGATCAGAACCAAGACCCCAGGCGCCTGAGAGGGCAACATGTATCAGGTGCACCTGAGAAAGTCTTCCCAAGGATTGAGACAAGTAAGAAATTCCCCAGGAGGAGGGGATACTTTAATATAATGAACACTAGCCTCTGCGATAGCCCTGCAGTATGAAGCAACAAGTTTCACGTAGCCAGTTTTTAAAAACTTCCACCAACTGAAGTCAAGGGCAGAATGCCTGAGCACAACTCAAAGAAAGCTACCTAATGAGGGCGACGAGTTCTGAAAACCAATATCCTGCTTGTGGATATCTTGGTGACCCAGGATGTGCAGGGAACTACAAGGCCAGCCTACCTGTTTTAGAGAAAATGTATGCGCCACCCCATTGCATGGTAAAATCAAGAGATCTGATGAGATTTTGCCCCACAAGCCATTTCAGATTCTCACTTTACAACAAAGAAACATCCTTCTCAGGTACTCAGATGAAAAAAGATCTTGGGGATAGTAAGATGATTTGTCAAAGGAACCCACTGTAAAAATTACATTACACAGGCCTATGGGAAATATGCAAAAGCTTTGGAAAATAGATGCCTAGAGTAATCCACCATAAAACTCTTAGATAAATTATTATGACCCTGTTCTTCTGGTACAAGCATAAATGTGTTTCCGATAACTGTGTTTTATTATGTTTTGCTTCATAAGACCACCCTATTATAAATTCAGAATGGTTAAAAGAAAAATTTAAGATCCTCTCTTCCTTTGGCAGTCAGAACAAGGTTTTTTTAAACCAGAAACATATGTTTAAATTTAGCTCCACATGTGCCAGCTAGTTATTGACTGATTACTGACATATGTTTTAGCTCTAAGGATCTCAGATCTCTCTCTGCTTCTCTCCTCAGGCCCTCAACACCACACATCTCACATACATGCACACCACACATGGGGAATTCAGGTATTTAGCAGGTAACCAGGACCTAGAATCCAGAGTAAGCACATTCCTTGGTGAAAGAACAGTATGGAATCCTGTGTGTAGTACTTTACCTTGGGGGGCACAAATGAATGATACTTGCCAAATTCTGAATACCCCTTGGGCTTGCCTTTTTCATTAACAAATTGTCTCCCCAGAATGTTTCTCAGTTATGTCCAAGACATACCAAAAACACTAATTTCTTAGTTGGTTCTTCCCTAGGTAAGTGAAAACAACACTCTGATGGTGGAAAAACCTTAGCAAATTACAGTGGGAACACAGCTTTGAAAACAATCTAGTTTTCTTCCTCTTGGTTGCCACACCCTGACTTTGATGGCCATGGTCATGGTCTGTACGGACTCCCAACGATGGGGAGCAAATTGACCAGCTGGGACACTCTGAAATCCATCCCCACATTTGTGATTGGTGCTGAGGCCGCTTCCAATTGCCGCAATCAGTCAACGGCTGACTGGGGAAGGGATACTAAGGGAGTATTGCTGGGAGACCTAGGAATCTGACAGCTCCAGGGCTTCCCTGGCAGCCTTGCTGCCTGAAATGCGTCTATTGGACCTTTCCTTTTTCTCTCCTTCACTCACCGTCAGACTTGCAACAGGTCTGGAGACTTTTTCCAGCTCCCTCTCTATTCTATTTTTCTCACACAGGCTGTTCCCCTAAGAAAACCTTTCCCTGTTTAATTCTGTCTTGGCATCTGCTTCTTAGAAGACCAGTATTAACATAACATACTCTGTTTATTCTTTTTTAATTTATTGATTTTAGAAAGAGAGGAAAGGAGAGAGAGAAGCATCAATTCGTACTTATTTATGCATTCATTGGTTGATTCTTGTATGTACCCTGACCAGGGATCGAACCATCAACCTTGGTGTATCAGGAAGACACTCTAAACAACTGAACTACCTGGTCATGGCCAGTCTGTTTAGTTTTAAAAATAGGTTTTGTTACCTACACTTAAAGAAATAACATTTTCAGAGAGTCAAGGACTATGGCTCTAAATCAGTCTTTTGATAGAAAAAGATGTGTTACATTTTGAGCATAATATTGCCACAATAGATTTGAATCCTGAATGGAACCAGATTAAAATTCCTTATAAGTGATATTCCAAAATAAATTCCTGATTATTCTCTTGTCCAAAAGCCTCAATGTTCCTCTAATCCTAAAGTCATTGATAACCCATTCTCCCAAGAATGCTGAGATTTTGTTTTCTAGAACCCCACTTTCACATAACTAATATCTGTAAATTTTGCCAATTAGAATGTGCCAACTAGAATATGTTCTGTGGCCTAAATCTCAAACTTTTTGTGCGATTGCCAAAATTGGCAATATTTATCCTTATGTTGTTGCTTATATAGAGATCCACCCTGAAATAATGTGGACAGGTCATTATAAATTTAAGATCACTCAAGGAAATGCAGCTTTTTGGGTTCTCTGAAATAAGTAGCAGTCAAACTCTATTCTCTTTCTGAATTTGGAACCACCTAAAAAATTAGACAGTCAGATAGAAACCAAGGATAATCTTTTAATATTTGGTAGGCCTTGCATCTAGACCATGGGTTTCCCATCCAACCTTGGTAGAGCAAATACAGGCTTCCAGCTGTAGACCAGAGCACAGCCATGGATAGAATAATGCTACATGTGGCCAATGGGAGATTCCAAAGAGAAGAGCAAGTCCTGCCTGAGAAGAGGCCAGCTCAGAAATAAAGGTATTAGCCCGTTCTCCACCTCATCACTGAGATGTTACTTTTCTTCTCTTAGGGAGTAGTGAAAGGAGCAGTAAGAAGTGTCCTAATTTTTCTGAAAAGACAGCAATTTTACTGTGTTGGCTACGGTGGAAAATCAGAGAGGGAGAAATAGTTCATCCTACAAAACCCCAATCCCAGAGGTCAGTGGCATTAACACAGTGTATGAACAGATCACTGGGCCACCTTAGCTCTGGCGCCAGCCAGGAGAGCCATGGCATGGAAAACAAAGGTAACTTTGCTTTCCTTCATTTCATTACTATTCACATGTTTCAGAACAATTCATTCAAGATTCACAAAAAGTTAGCTATGGGCTTTTCTAAATAGAGCTCTTACATCTTAAAAATAAATCCAGGGCTTTTAAAGCTCTGTAATTATCTTGTCTATTATCTCATCTGCTGCTTCATCTTTCATTCCCTCCCTTGATCTTTTTATCTGTATGGGGGTTTGCCATTTTTGCATAGCTTTTAAAGAAAATTCTGGATATTTTCAGAGATGGGAGGGTAGGAAGAATAGATATGTCATAATTTGTGTTACTTACTCATTTCTTTGGGAAATTAACTCCTCAAGCACCTGATGAGTAACAGGCACCTGGGCATTTGGATTTTGAATAACAGTTTTAATCGTATCATTTCATTGCTGTGATCACACTTGAAGGTGAAAACTCTTACAATTTCCTGCACTGTGGAATTTTATTTTTATTTAAATCACATTTGTAAATTACACATTCTTAGGGACTTGTCCTTAATGGTCTGTATAATTAATTTAGAGCTAAGTGATGGCATCAAACTAAACTTACTCTTTTAAAAATGTGTACAAAAAATGCAGTATATCGTGTTTGAGTGAACCACATAAATAGATGTAAATTTATGTATAGTTTTCCGATTTAAAAAGTATTACATACTCATGCAAAATTCAGAAATTACAAAGAATGTATAAGATAGAAAAATATACAGTAGAATAAAAACCATCTTTTAAATTATCATTTGATGCAAGCATTAACATTTTGTTATCTTTCTTTGCAGTATGTTTTATAATAAACATTTTTCATATTATGAGCAGTTTTCTGCATTATATAGACATTAAAGTATGTTTTTAATGATAGCATACATAAGAATTTATCAAGTATTTTACCAGACCACTCTTAAACATATAAATTTGTTATTCCAAATTTTTCACCATTGTAAATAATGTTAAGTGTTATAAACGTTCTTATATAAAGTTTTTATTATATTGCTGATTCTTTCTATAGAAAGTAAAACAAAATTACTGAATTTGAAGGTATTAATATTTGAAAGGCTGAGATCAAATGACCAGTTATTAACTTACTTTGTGGGAGAACCACATGGAGACTCTCTTTTTTTAAAAAATTTATTTTAGAGAGAGAGATGAAGGGAGAGAGACAGACAGACAGACAGAGAGAAACATTAATTTGTTGTTCCACTTATTTATGCATTTATTGATTGTTTCTTGCCTGTGCCCTGACTGGGGATGGAACCCACAACCTTGCATATCAGGACAGCACTAACCAACTGAGCTACCTGGCCAGGGTCTGGAGACACTTCCCTTCTAGTTTCAAATTACTAGGAAGCCAAATTAACAGTGAAAATTTCCTTGCCCTGGCCGGTTTGGCTCAGTGGTTAGAGCACCGGCCTGCAGACGTAAGGGTTCCAGGTTCGATTCTGCCCAAGGGCAGGTACCTTGGTTGCAGGCTTGATCCCCAGCCCCAGTCGGGACACGTGCGGGGCACAATGTGTGTCTCTCTCACATCGATGTTTCTCTCTCCCTTCCACTCTCTCTGAAAAGCAATGGAAAAAATATCGTCAGATGAGAATTTTTTTAAAAAAGCTTGGAAAAAAAATTTCCTTTAGGGAGAATAGAATCAGGGCAAGAGGTAGCAATCTTGAAGGACATTCCACCCACGTCACGGTGAGCACTCATACCTGTGCCTTCATCAGTTGAATTGATGTCCTTGTACTAAAACACTTTGTCATCACAAACCTTATTTATAATATAATTTAGATAGTTCTTGGCTTTTAATATTTAAACTATTATAAAGCATTTTGAAACTCTGCATGTGCCCAGGTTACTCCGCATGAAGTAAGTAACCAAGAACTTCATTTGTCCCAGCTGAAATGTCAGCTAAAGGGCCGCTGGTGGGCCTCAGGCTTTCAGAACAAGAACATGCTGATGTAAACCACTCAGAGAACAAGGCACACTGGCAAGTTCAAGTTCACTAGCCTGAGGGAGACAGAGTCACATAGTGAAAGTTGAAGAGAAGAGATACTGATTGCTTAGATGTAGTTATGGTGGATATTTCTGCTGGTAAAAGGTGATGATGTCTAATTTTTCTACATTTTACATAAGTAACTAATTTACTATATACTTTTGACTATTCTGTTAGTCTTCTGACAGTTTTAATATATTTTCATTCTCTTGGGAGCTGGGGGAGTTATATATATATGTATTTATCTCTCTCACCCCAACCCTCACCCAAAGGTAGGTTTAGAGTCAGATGTGAAACCAAAATTCAAACGCATGTGGAAATTGAGTAAGAAACCAGCAAAGAAGAGAGTCCAGGACTAGTCACACCGGGGCAGTCCACTGTATCCTTTATAGATCTGGATATGTACCATGTCTACAAGGGACACACAGCAAGTTAGGTGTTCAGATATGTAGCTCTTTAGAGGCTAAATTTGGTGGATTAGCTCCTTCCACTGTTGCCTTTTGAGAGTTTACAGGTTATGGGAGTATCCCTCTACTAGGCAGATCTAAAAACACACAGATAATGGGACTGAAATTCAACAGGTACAGAGGGGAACAGACACCAGATGAGGTGAGGAGTGTTCAGGATTCTGAACTCACTCAGCTGAAAACGGATTCACTCATTCCGTCAGCAAATATTTATTAAGCATCTACTCCATGGTGATACTAAAGTAGACACTATGGATTTAGGGATAAGCAAGGAAGATGTGATCCTTGTTCTATTTTCTGAATTTATGTTGGAAGGGATAGGAAATAAACATACACAAAGGCAGTGCAATCGTGAGCAGTGGTAAGAGCTAGGAAGAAAAATGAAGCGGTGCAAAGAGATGGGGAGGCATGGGGGTGTCACATAAAATAGGGTTTCAGACCCAAATGAAGCGAGGGAGCAACAGGTGGAGGAAGGGCGAGGTCAAAGGTCCTGAAGCAGGAGGAAACTTGGCCTGTTTATGCTACAGCACAGAGGCCACTGTGGTGGACGGAGCAGAGAAAGCAAAGGAGAGGGTCCTAGGCAATAAGTTAAAGAAATGGAGGAAGCCAGAGCTTTCAAAGTAGTGGACAGAGGCCTAGGTTTTATTCTTACTGCTCTATAGAAGGTCGGTTGAGGGTTTGAGGGGGACATAGCATAACCGGGTATGCGGATGGGAACTATCACACCCCTCCTCTGCGGAGGAGTAAGGACAGAGCAGGAAGGCCGGGGTGGCCCTGGTGAGAACGGAAGGTGGCTCGGGTGGTGTGTCTGGTAGGAGAGGTAGAAAGTAGTGAGACTGACGATAGGTTGTGAAATAGTCAACAAAACTTGCTGAAGATTGGAGATTGGCTATGGGCTGTGGGAAAAAGAGAGTAATAAGGGGATGAAGCATAGGTTTCTACTCCAGCAGCTGAGATAATGGTGATGCGAGCTACTGAGGGCGGGAGCCCTGAGGGGAGGGGAGGTGAAGGGTGGGAGGGAATTGAAAGCTCTGTGTTGGACGTGCTAAATTTGAGATGCGATGACACAAGCAAGAGCAACTACCAGTAGGCAGTAAGGGTGAGTTAGAGTTCAGGGAACATGTCAGAGATGGAGGTATGTCTGTGAGCCATCCGAAGACATAGTGTTCATAGCCGTGGGCCGGAAGAGAGGACTATGGAGAGAATCTGGGTAGGGAAGAGAGGAGAGGAAAGAAGAGGAGAGAGGAGGCAGGAGGCGAGGAGGGGAGAGGAGAGAAGAGGAGGGAAGGGGAGGAGGGGAGAGGTGATTTGAAAGCCTGGCAGTGTGCCAACCTTTAGAGGTCAATGGGGAGCACAGCCAGGATGTGGAGAACAATAGAAGAGAAGTAACCAGTAAACTTTGCAAGATGGGGTCATTGGTATAACAATGTGTGGCCCAGGTAATTTATAGTCCAAACCATGATTTTTAAAAAAAGTGAAATGGAAGTTATTAATAATTCTGCCAGAATATTAGTGTAAACTGGGGCTGCGCTGGGCAAATAAGAATGCATGGGCACCCCACGGCGGGTGGCCCCCACAAGGCCGCATCCAGCGGAGCTGAACTAGTGGCCATCTGATTGGAGTGGGCTGGGGAGAGAGACAAGGTGAAGAAATGGAAAGGGGAAGCGTGGGCAACCCTCCTGAGACATTTTACAATAGAGAAGGAGGCAGAAAAATGGGACATGGCCAGAGAGGACATGAAATCGAGGAAAGGGTGGGGGTTTTCATTTAATGGGAGATATTTTAGCATCTACGTGTGCTGCTGTGGAGGATCCAGAAGGAGGGAAACTGGCAATGCGAGGGGAAAGGCAGAGCGGCAGAAGCAGAGCCCGCAGCAGGAGGCCAGGGCGGCGCTGCGCACAGGTGCGGGCGAGGCCGGGCGGGGGTTGACCCGGCGCCCGCTGCGTGGGGGAGGCCGGAGGTGCGGGTGCAGGTGCAGGTGTGGGCGCAGCGGCGAGACCTGGCCATGGGAAGGGAGTTCAGCTCTTAGCCAACGCCAGAGGGATTCCACTTTTTGTGAAATCCTCTTTCCCGCCCACAAGAAGTCACAGTTTACCTTTTGGGGGCAATTTTCTTCATAGGCGTTAAGAAGAGATATGTAAGCTATTTCTTTTCTCTGGAAAACGCTCCAATATGGAAACTTTAATAGTTTACTGGCAAATGTGGAAATTCTCCCAGGTTCCATTTAGATCTGGCAGAGAAGATGAACATTACTAGTCAGTCAGCAACTGCCTATAACAGATGTTTGTGTTGAATGTGAGCATTAACAGCCCTACTCAGCCTTTTCAGAATTTGAATTAAGAAATAACCAAGGGTACGTTGAGACCCAGGTGGAAAAAAATCCTTTGACCAGAGACACAAAACGTAACATGTAGTGAGAGGCTTAGCACTCAAGCACTATGTGACCCTGGGGAAATCGCCCGCCCCGATTGTTTAATCTGTACGAGGAAGCGAAAATACAAAAGCATACATCTTGCCGAATTCAGGGGTTGGGAATATAGTGTCTGTCAAACAATCATTTGTAGGAATTTTAGGTAAATATAAGCTTTTTGTGGGGGAAGCACAAAATGAGCCAAGCAAGTGAGTATTTCCGGTGATTTGTTGTCTAGGAATAATTCGGTTCAATGGACTCAGCAGAGAAAACCAGAATTAAATGGTTCAAATTCCAAATTATGTTCTTTCCAGAGTCAGACCCCCTTGAATCTGCTCCAAGGAAGGGAAAAACAGCCAAGACCACTTTCTCCCTTTCTTATGAATTAAACTTCCATTTCCCTAGTCACTCAGGTAAAGCTGCTGAAAGACAGTTTACTCATCTGGAAAATGGTGTCTGAGTAGTCATTTCCAGATGTGCCTTTAGTTACTGCAGATGTTGGTCCACAGCAATAGAATTATTATTATTATTATTTTAAATCCTCACCCAAGGATATTTTTCATTGCTTTTCAGGGAGAGTGGAAGGGAGAGAAACATCGATGTGAGAGAGACACATCAATTGGTTGTCTCTGGCATGCCCCCAACCGGGGCTGGGGATTGAGCCTGCAACCGAGGTACGTGCCCTTGGTTGGATTTGAACCTGGGACCCTTGGTCCACCAGCTGACACTCTAACCACTGAGCAAAACAGCTAGGGCCACAGCAATAGAATTATAATGCAGGTCATCTTTGGCATCTGCCAGTGTACCAATCACACTGGCTAAGCTACTGCAGGTAGGACCCAGGCCTTTACCATGAGAGACTGCTGCTCGCAATATTACCCTATCGCCTATGCACGCCACTGCCATAGAGAGAAATCAACTATGCCTGGACAAGATCAGTGCTCTGTAAATTCGTTCATTACCCGGTTCAAGATGGAGTCCTTAAGACCAAGTTTCTAAAAATGGCATAGGTGTAGCAATTTATGTGGGTTAGAGAACCGGCTAATGTTCTTAGTTATTGATCCCATGGATCATTCTGTTATTCAATGACTAAATTCAACCTAAGTATACTTGCTACCCATTACACCCAAAACCAGCTTCCCTGTTCTCATTAGGGTAAAAGCAAAGAGTGCATTTTATAAGCACATGCAGATAAAATCAGCTCACCATCTCATATTTATAATGCCAAACACTGAGAAACACTATGTGACTATATATCATTAACAGCATTTGTCTTAACTGAGTTATGTTTTTAAAATTTTTTTTTATATTAACACAGAATTAACTGAAAAATAGATTAAGAATATGGTATTTTATGCCAAGTTCTCATTTAGGGCTCAGGTTCAGATGCTAAGAAGCCACTGCAATTGTAGCCATTTCCTATAGACAGTGACCCACCATTCAGAATTCACCTGTAAAGTACAGAGATAACGGTAGGCATGCTGTGAACCATAATTGAGCAAGGACACCAGGTTGTTTTCATTGTTCACAGGCTCTAAGAACTTACTTTTGGAGGTCACCTACCTTTTATTACATATATTAAAATATACTCACATTCTTCATTAAATGTAATATATATAGAAGAGCTGAGTTAAGTTGCCCTCACCTATTTTACCTAGTACCACAATTTAGAGACATTTAATTAAACACTAGTTAATTTCAATGCTACTATCTTCTTTGCATATTGTGGAGCCAAGAAAATTGTTTTTATTGATTTTAGAAAGATAGACAAAGTGGGAGAGACAGAGAGAGAAACAATGATTTGTTGTTCCACTTATTTATGCATTCATTGGTTGCTTCTTGTATGTGCCCTGACGGGAGATCGAACCTACAATCTTGGTATATCAGGATGAAACTTTACACAACTAAAATACCCAGCCATGGCCCAATAAAATATTTTTTAAGTTTCAAGCATTTTTGAAGAGATGTAATAAACATTTGCTAATTTTAATATTTTAATTTTCTTGATTTGAAATGAATGATTTTTTTTTATTTTTTTTTGGTAATGTCTGAAACATTTTACAGGTCCTTGACAAACTCATGGACCCTAGGCGTGGCACCTTAGTGCTTACTGGATAAAATGGACCTGGGTGTAAGCAAGGACCTTGGCCCTGAACAATGTTTGAAGATTTAGTTATGTAAAATTTCAGAAAGACAGCACTGGGATGTGAATTCTTCACATGGCATCTCGCCTTTTAGTTATCAAATGCAATGGAACACTTCTTTATAACTTTTCCATCCAGACTCTGCTTTCCTTTCCTCCTTCCACCACCTTTTCATAGGCCTTCATCATGTCAGACACAAACTATTAAAATAGACTTTTATTTTGTCTCTGCTTAAAGTTCTCCCCTGCTTCAACAGAGGGCAAAGAGATGAGGCTTGTTAAAATGGTTGTCAACCACACAATTAAGTATAATTCCATCAAACAATTAATTAATCAATTAAATTGAATGACCCGGATGTTTTATAGTAATATACTGTGTATGTTGGCTGTTTAAACATAAATGTTTGGCTTTATCTTCTAACTTTCCAACAAAGCTTTTCTACTTACTTTTCTTTGAATATACTTAATACATTTTCACCCGTTTGCTCATTAATTCATTCAACAAATATTAAATGTCTACAGAGTCCCAGACATTGTACAGTCACTGTGAATTCAATGATGAAAAAGAGCACAGGTAGGCAGCTAGCACAGGTTCCCCTGTTCCAGTGGAAGACAAATAATGAAATACATACGCCTGAAGTGCTGCCATGCTTTCACGGAGGCAAATACAGGCTACAGCGAAAAGCACAAAGAGTGGTCAATTCTGCCTGAGGATAGCAGGTAGGAGAGCGTGCTTCATGAAAAGCTTATTTTTGGAAAATGTATAAACCATTTACCTGGCATACATTTGGGTAAGAATATTCCAGGCAGAAGTAGTAATACGAACAAAGGCAACGAGGCAAGAAACAGATTTCAAAAATATTATTCAATTGACAAGTTCGTATTCATCAAAGCAAAGACAGTAAAATTATAATAAATTTGGTTTTGGTATAATTAAAATATTTAAACTTAAAATAATAATTTCTTGAGTTTTAATATATCTACTTTACAACTTTTCAATATTTTAAGCTTTTTTAATGTTCTAAAACATCAACCATTTAAAAAATACATAAAAACATGTATCTAGAGGCATTTTTATTTTTGTCTCAGACTCCAATATGGCTGAGCGCAGCACTGTCAGATCTTGTTTTTATTTAAAATTTTGACATGTTGTTCATCATGGATTTTTTTGCATTGATTTTTACTTCGTAAAAATTTTTCATTAAAACAGTTATCTTGATTACTGAGTTTTCTGGTGGCCCTTAAATTTTGCACCCAAGGTGGGAGCTTTACTGACCTCACCCTAATCCCAGCCCTCCAAAAAGCCATTGTGTCTATATTTTTAAAATCATTCTTTCACAGTGTTGAGTAGAAATTGCTGAAAACTGGTGGTTGACTGGAGAGGTGGGGGCAAAATCAAAGAGGAGAGAGTGGAGGCAGGGGTAAAAAAAGTGTCAGGATGAAGAATGTGGAGAATTTGATAAAATAACTGGATGTATGGGAGTGTTCTCTATCCTGGGATTCACCCTCCAAGTTATGGCTCTCAAAGCCCAACAGAGTCTTCCTCCTCCAGGCGTCTCTTTCAGCCACTTAACACCACGGAAAATTCCTCCATCTCCATGTTTTTCTCTCTTAGAGTAGATTAGACCCTTTGCTGCCAAAGACTGTACCTTGCATTTCTTTGATTCCCCTACAGTGCTATAAGCACATACATGCTCAATAAATACCTCTTGAAAAAACTAGAATCATCGATGATTTTTAAAGCTTATTATTATTTTTAAATATATCTTTATTGATTTCAGAGAGAGGAAGGGAGAGGGAGAGAGAGACAGAAACGTTAATGATGAGAGAATCATTGATCTGCTGCCTCCTTCATGCCCCCCACTGGGGATCCAGCCCTCAACCGGGGCATGTGCCCTGACCGGGAATCGAACCTCGATCTCCTGGATCTTAGGTCGATGCTCAACCGCTGAGCCACGCCTGCCGGGCAAATCATGGATGCTTTTTAACACAGCTTCAAGGCAGTGCCCATAATAATTAAGCCAACAAAAGAAGAGTTTAAATCTTCTTTGGATATATTTTTAAGGTTAGAATGCTCACTTATCTGTCCAAGGTGTCATAAATGACTTCATAGAGCCCTTTCCAATTACATGATTAATGGCCCTTTTCTGAGAAAAGTTTTATATATGTTACTGCTAATAGCAAGAGAACTTCTCTTGGGGCCTTTTTCCCTTTTATGTGATTACACTGATATTTTAGAGAAAATGAAATTACTGCATCCCAGCTGGGAAGTTCTTTTGAATTTATAAAATGCAAGATTGCTATAGGACTGTAAAGTTGAGGCAGGTCTCTTATCCAATCATCAATAGATAATTTGGGTTTTTATAATCCTTACAAAAGTTCTACTGTGGTTATCAATGTCCAAAATTTGACATTTGTGTTGCCCTTGACAACTGACCCAGAGAGTTTCTTTATAAATTATTCCTGTTTTAGTAAAAAGATAATTATAGTTGTAGGAAAAAAATGAACTTAATATATCTGCATGGGGCTTTGTCAGATTTCCATTTGTCATTTGGTGATATCTTTATCCATTTTACCAAGAAATTATTATTGTTATTATATATTATTATTATTACTATTATTTTAGACAAGAGGCTTTTAGTAAAGCTCTTTTAAAATGGGACTAGATCAGCCCTGGCTGGCATGGCTCAGTGGTTAGAGTGTCGGCCAGCGCACCAAAAGGTTTGGGGGTTTGCTTTCTGGTAAAGTGTATGTATCTGGGATGCAGGTTTGATTCCTGCCCTGGTCAGGGTGCGTGAGGGAGGCAACCAATCGATGTTTCTCTCTCTCCCTACCTCCCTTTCACTCTCTCTAAAAAAGTCAATGGAAAAAATACCCTCAGGTGAAGATTAACAAAGGGGATCCGATCAATACTGTATGCACCCTTTGTCTTCTGCCTCTCCCCCTCTGGATGGCGGAGGAAATGCTGAAGTCCACCTGGTACAGTTGGGTGGCTGTCATACCAGCCCTGTGTTATTACATCTAGACTTCCATTTCATGGGGAAAACAAAATCATTAATATGTTTTTGCTACTGGTTTTTAATTTTCTATGATTCAGAGATGAATATATAATTTCTAACCAACCGATAACAGAATTTGGTATCTAAAAGTGGGATGCTTTAAGCAAACCTAAAGTTGTTGACAGAAATGCTGCCTTGGGCAATCAGGACTGGGATACTTCTGAACTGGAAGGCTGGTGATCTTTGTTATGTAAGGGCAGACCATTTAAGGCCATCATTGGAATGCAGGTGATGGCTGACTGAGCTGTAGGATTAGGAGAAATGATAGCAAACATTTTATATATTGGCAGGTGCTAGCTCTACCACTTTCAGCAAAATCCTACCGATGACATCACACTAGAGCTGCTCAGGCTGCAAGCAGAGAAGGAAGGAAACACCATTTTTCCAAGGGAATCTTTCTTCGCCTGCGGTCTATGGTGAAGGGAGTCCTGAAGCCAACTGCTTCTGTTCTTCAACCTTGAAGCAGTTGTAAATAGTGATGGACAAACAGTAGCCTAAATACTGGAGCTCCCTCGAAAAGAATCACAAAGACTTCTGGCAGTGATGGGATCAAGGACATTGCCTTCCCAGCTGAGTCTGTTGACAGTGTCAAGGCAGGGAGATCGGCAGGGCATAGAGACCTATAATTAAAGGAGGGTGCCTCAGGCTTAAAATTTACACCTAGACAAGACCTTTGGCTGTTATTTCTTAAACTTGGACTTTACCAAAAGCAAATAGAGAAAAACTATATTAAGTTTACCAGGAATGGTATTTCCAAAGTGCTTTTATTCCTCCAATACTTGTCTGAAACATCCTATGGCTAGTAAACCCTTAAGACCAATCCCTGGTCCCTAAAACTACATCAACAGGAAGTTGGCTTTGAGAGCACTGTAGTCCCAAGGAGGGTGGATTTACCAAACCACATCAGAATGAAGAACCCAAGGACTGGGAGAACAAGGATCCTGGGGGGTGAACTGTGATCCTGGGAGGTCATCCCAGAAAGGATAAACCAGGCTCAGCTAGAATGGCCAACCAAGGAAGTTACCCCATGGCCAGACAGCCCTTGCTACTGATACAAAGGATGTGTAACACATAATTTACAAATAATATGTAATATTCTTTATCGTAAATTCCTTATAACCAATTGATTCTCACAGAATGTGTGTTTTTTGGGGTGTTTTTTTTTTTTACAAAGCTGTTGACAAATGAGTGTAATTCCAATGTGTATACATGAAAGCTGGTTGATAAGTTTGTTTATGTTACTGAGTAAAATGAAATTGAAGCAATAAAGATGGTTGTCAGAATTCCACTTGTTCATCAATGATGTGAGCAACTTTCAAATATTGGAAGTTTTCAAATACTGAAAGAATATTTCCTCAATTTTGGGTGTCATTTACAATGCAAGAGCTATTATCACAACATACTTTTGTTGTCAGAGAAAAGTGTGGATGGTCTTTCTCCATTACTAATGGGAGTGGGGTTCTTGCGGGGGTGCTGGGATAAGCATTTCTGGAGGCCCCCACATGATAGAAGGCTTTATTTTCATGTAATTAAATCCCTTGGATTCCAGAGTCCCATTTCCCTTAATCCAGTCCTGGAAGCAGAGCCGGTGTCCAAAGTGTCTGTTCCATGGTGGAGCAGGGTCCAATTTAGCATTAGGCTAGTTGCAGTCCATCAGTCCATTGTGTGTGGGGCCCACACGGCTGTGGGCCATGTGGGCCAATGCAAGGGAGCCAAGAGAGCGCCCCCCCAAGAACCCCCAGAGCACAAGAGAGCAAGAGAGGGAATTCCTTGGTTAATGAAATTAAGCATCTCATCTTCCTGTGCTTTCAGTGGCCCCACCTACTCTGGCCAATGACCTGTCCCCAGGTGTGACTGACAAGCAAGTACCTCCCTTATTTCACCCAGACCTTACTGGGCATGTGTCTCCCCCCCCCCCCAACTGCCACTGGCTCCCTGGGGAGTGTTAAATTGCAGCTTCCTGGCAAAGCTGTGCTAATGAATGCCTATAATATTTGGCCTTCCCTTTGTTCCTTTTCTGTTAATTAATCACCAGGTTAATTATGACAGTATCACTTTTAAATGTAATTTGCATTGGTAACATTTTCTTCATCATTCTTAAGTCTACACAATCAATGTAACAATAAATTAAGCCCTGATTTATAGTATTTGTTCATTTCCATGGTATAAATACTTCCATTGTGGCTGATTTCAAGAAAACACCAGGATGTCACTGAGGTCAGAGTTGGAACAAATGTGCTGTATCATAGTAATTTAAAGTATCTTCATAGTGATATAATAGATGCAAACTTTAAGAGCACAGATAATAGTAAAAGTAATAAAATAATTAGGAAGTGATGAATTTTGAGTATGTGTTACCTTTGTTTTTAATATAATGTATTATACTAAATATTAAATCATAAATGATATGTAATTTTTAAATATTAAATTATTAAATGTTAAATGATATTTAATATTTAAAATATTAAATAACATAATGTATGTATATACTTTTAAGTTTCTGTAAATTTAATTCTTTATAATGACTGTGTCTAACCATAAACCCACAAAATTCCTGAAATTTTAACAATGGTCTTTCGTGAGCTGGCACTAGTCTTATTTCCACACTAGTGTATGTCTGAATGATGTGTAACCAAAGGGGTAACTGTGGCAAACAGCGCTAGTTGCCTACCCAAATAACTATCCTATTTTCCCTGAATAACAAAATTTGATGTTATTAGATGCAGCATATGTCAAGTTAAGAAATATATTTCTGCCCTGGCAGTTGTGGCTCAGTTGATCGGAGCGTTGTCCTGTACACCGAGAGGTTGCGGGTTTGATTCCTGATCAGGGCACATACCCGGGTTGTGGGTTCTGTCTCTGGCTGGGAGCATGCAGGGGGCAACTGATTGATGATATTCACTCGCACATTAGCATTTCTCTCCCTTGTTCTCCCTTCCTCTCTCTCTAAAATCATTAAAAGCATGTCCTTGGGTAAGAAAAGAAGGAAAGAGAAAGAGAGAGAGGGAGGAAGGAAGGAAGGAAGGAAGGAAGGAAGGAAGGAAGGAAGGAAGGAAGGAAGGAAGGAAGGAAGGAAGGAGGGAGGGAGGGAGGGAGGGAGGGAGGGAGGGAGGGAGGGAGGGAGGGAGGGAGGGAGGGAGGGGGGGGGAGGGAGGGGGGAGGGAGGAGGGAGGGAGGAATATATTTCTCAGCCTTCCAGGTAGACGGTGTAACACAGCTCTGGTTAATCAGATGTACATGAATGACACTGAGTGAGACCTCATAAAATCTCCTTAAAAGCGAGCAGGAAGAGGTTGGCGCCTGCCTTTTGTCCTCTGTCCTTCCCACGTCTGACGGTCCAGTGAGGCTAGGTTAGGCTGCAGTGACAATGTAATCCCCAAATGCCAGAGGCTTAGCACAGCAGAAGTTAATTTCTCAGTTCGTGTTCATTGCAGGTCGCTGGGGCAGCTCTGATCCACGTGTCGTTCGGGGACCCAGGTGCCTCGGCCGCGCCATCTGGAACACAGGCTCCTTGGGTGACATGGCTGCTTTTCTGTGCTTCAGCCCCACAACGAAAGGCTTCATTTCCCCTACACTTCAGTGGTGGGAATTATTCATGTGGCTCTGTCTAACCACAGGGCAGGCCAGGAGTATGCCTTCATTAACTAGGAAAATAAACGTCTAATTTGTTTAAGGCCATTATTTGGGATTTTTGTTGTAGTCAAATGTAATTCCTAAGCAACACAATTGATACTGATTTTTATAAGTTTATGATTGGTACAGTCAATGGCACATAGAAGGTGCTTTATTTTAATCCTGCTGGAAGTATAATGAAGACCAGCAAGTGGGACAAAGTGCCAGCGCAGGGGCCTGACACCTAGCCTTCCTTTGTCAGAGGAAGACACCTATTCCCGCAAGACACCGGGCTCTGGTGCACCCCTAAAGCAGAGGGAGTCGCAAAGAATGCAGTTTTTATGTGAGGAATGATTTTCAACTTTAATGCGGTTTTCTCTTTTGCCTTTCTGAGTATAAGACCTTTACCCTAATCGGCCTCGGGTGTCCATCTGTCTGAGAAGAGATTAGAAATTAAAGCAGAAGGTATGCAAAAAGGAGAAGAGGTAATACTCAGCTCTTGACATTAGAAATCGGATTGTGCAACCAGACAATGCGCCGCGAGCCAGGTTATTTTCTTGAGAAAGGATTTTTCCAAATTCCTGCGTGCGCCATTTGCATATCAAGGCCAAGCCTGTCCTTCAGACTGAGCTGCAGCCGGAGAGGAAAAAAGATATTACGTAGAATTGAGAGAAAAACTCACCCATCTGGTCCCTGACAATAGTAGGAAGAGAGGGAAGGAAGGAGACAGGGAAGGGGAGTGTCGCAAGCGGACATACATGTCCTGGTTGTGTCCTCCCTGGGCTTAGGCTGAAAGGCAGAGAGAAATGTATCAAGCCAGTGATGACAACCCGCCGGTGAGCCAGGGCACAGCCACAGAAACGTGACAAACAGGGCTGGAGAGACGAGCGCCTACGGCTCAGCATTCCCAAGCTGTTCTTAATTCTTATGAGGGGCTGATACTGAGTTCAAATCAGTGGGCATTCGGGGGGCTCTGCCATGGCTGGGGGAGATGCTGGGGGTGAACTGCCAAGTCCAAAAACAAGGACAGACAACACAGCTAGGGGCTCAGTGGGATCTAGAGCTGCAGGAACTGAGTGAGGAGCTGAGGAGGCAAAACCACCATAGAAGCATCACTGAGTCAAAAGAATGGATCTTAAGTCAAATCAACCACAGAATGCAGCATTTGAAGCCAGCAGGGCAAGGAGTACACAGGGGGGCACAGAGCATCATCTCAGGGACCTGGTGGCTTCTAACCAGCACACACCCAAGGAGCAGCATGTGTCTCTTCCCTGCCCAGCTTCACACCCTCACAAAGATGCACCGGCTCTCTTGCCCCTGAATGACATGGATGTCATTTTAGAGAAGTGAGCAGGAGATAGGGTAGGCTTTTTAAAGACACAAACATCTTTTTCCTAGAGAGACTAAACTTTACTACAAGGGGCCATTTAAATGACTGCATTGGACTAAATTTAATCTCAATCAGATTAGTTCATTCGTATGCCTACTAACCAGTTAATTTATATTGATCATCAGGAGGAGCATAAGTAACTATAAACAAAATAAAGGAAGCAGCCTATTCTCAGTGGTGATGTGAATTAAATTTTGTGACCTCAACACAGACTATTTCTGCTGTCGGCCTCTCACAAAAGTAGGCAGGGGAGGGGGAAAATGTGCTGATCTAATAATTAAGTCAACATGAGAGAGGTTAACAAGAGAAAAATAACTTAATTTAATTACCTATGTACATCTGGGAATCCCACATACGTGAGAGAGTCAGGGACCCCGCATACATATGAGGTTTAGGGACAGAAAGTTAAGATGAATATATGTGGCACTCTGAACTAAGGCTGAGGTGAGGAGCCCTGGGGCTTCAGAGGGGCGGAAGGTCACTGCCGGACAGTATGAAGAGCAAATGCTTAGTAATTAGGAGTTTGCCCTGTCATATAGACATGTCATAAAAAGTTATTTCTGGTAATCACTTTTGTTATGGGCAAGGCCCCAAATATAAGTTCTTTGACAGGGTTTTGATTGCTTTCAGCTCAAAATTATTCACACGCCAAAGTGGCACATCTTGAGGAGGCCTGTTCTGAACCCCCCTTCCATTATTTTGCAAGGTATCCTGCTGATGCCACCAGGGGTATAAAATAAGCAGAGTTGCCCACTGCAGGGCTGGTTGCTCACTGACAAAGATGTTCTATTGTGCCTCGTACACAAATTGTTTAAAGATTCAGTACCATCCCTCCACCCATTCACTCTAGTTATCTAGAATGATCTGGGATACACTAGTAAACAGCCACAATTTTACTGTTAAGTAATGAATAGGATAGAGATGCTATGTGTGTGCACGCACGCCCAAGTGTGTGTACATGTGTACATGTGTATAGGACTGGCTACATAATTTGCAGGGCCTGGTGCAAAATGCAAATGCAAGATTCCTTGTTCAAAAATTACCAAGAATTTCAAGACAGCTGCAGCAGAGCATTAAACTAAGTGTGGAGTCCTTCAAAGTGCAGGACCCTGTGATATTGCATAGATTGCTTACCCATGAAGAAGGCCGTGTGTGTGTGTGTGTGTGTGTGTGTGTGTGTGTGTGTGTGTGTTTGAGGACTGCATTGTGCTATTCTTCTCAGAGGACTTCATAGTGTAAAGATACTGTTTTTATTCTCCCACATCAGATATTATTTTAGAGTTCATACAGATCTACAAATGAGGGCCTGGCCATTTCTTAAAAACAGCTTCAAGCCTAGGCTAGTGATGAAAAACATGTGAACCCTGGTTTACATTTCCGCTCACTAGTTGTGAGGTTGTTGGTGCGTTACTTATTTTCTCTGTGCCTCAGCCTCCCAATCTATAAAATGGGGATATAAAGATATATCTAGCAGTGGGGTTACTAAGGATATTAAAAAATAAATGAATTGATATTTGTGAAGTGCTTAAAACACATCCTGCCATATAGTAATAGGTATTTGTTAAAGTAAAAATTGGGGGACCTTTATTATGTAAGAACTTAAACCTAATTCCTCTCCTCTATTCAGGACTATGGAACTATTAAACTTCTCCAGAAGGGAACCATTTATGTCCAGAAGGCTATCTGAGTCAAGAAAGGCATGTTGATTTGGGAGTCTCCTAAGATGTTAATGGTGGGAACAAAAGACTTTTTATTTAGGGAGCAAAGGACACCTGGAGCTGACCACCGCCAAAGTGCACTTTTATTTCCTGCTTTCACTACATATAAAGTAAATAACTGAAAATAAACAAAAAGAAAGCCAATAACAACAAAACACCAGTACATTCTTTTAGTTGCCATGGCTCTGTAAAGGGCTTGAGTGTTACATGGAAGACAAAGCCGGCTGACTCATAAACTCTTCAGTGATTCTACTGATATGGTGCAGGAGAGGGGCTAAGTGGCTATATTGACTAGCTCAACAGCATGGAATTTGGCAAAGCCGTGTCTTGCAATGTCTGAATAGAGAAGTCTATGCCTGGGAATGAGAGAGACAGAGAGAGACTGAGAGAAAAAGAGAGACTGAGCAAGAGAAAAAGTCTTACAATCTACCATTTACATATGCATGTGGAGTCCAGATGATTGCCTTAATCTTTCTGTATTTGCACCATCAAGTATCCTTTGATTTCTCAGAGTCTGACTCAGGTAGGCATCTGAGTCCTTGCTCCTGTCTCCTCCCTTTACTTTGTCTTGTGTCTTCAAAATTAAATGGCTTCACTTAGTTTTTCCTCAGCTTTAACCTTTGAAATAAAGAATCCATGAGAGTTCCTGGCTGGGAGTGGCTCAGCAGTTGAGCATTGACCTGGGATCCAGGGGATCAGGGTTCGATTCCTTATCAGGGCACATGCCCGGGTTGTGGGCTCCATCAATGACTCTCTCATCATTGATATTTCTATCTCTCTCTGTCCCTCTCCTTTCCTTTCTCTGAAATCAATAAAGATATTAAAAAAAAAAAAGAATCCATGAGATGTGGTTTTGATGGTTTTTTCCTCTAAAAATTATGTTAAAATAAATATACAAATCTTCAAATTTTTAAAAAAGTTTGTCCATATGCCTCCTAAAATTATCTCTTCAACTACTGGGGTTCTGATCTAAGAGCATATACAAAGGTTAATGCAGCTACCTCATGCCCGGAAGTAAGAAGCGTTATAAAGGCATGAAGGGTGAGTTACACTCGAGGAGTGGCATGTGGGGCAGGTCTCCTCTCCCTTTCCTCCATGAAGAAAGCAGATGGCCAAATGCTGGGGTGAGAGTTCACTCTGAGCTAAGAATTGGTGGAAGGTGTATTGGGTAGCGATGAAAAATAAATAACAAAAACAGCTAGGGCTGGACTAAATCATGTCTAGCTATGGAACTAAAATCTCAGCAGCAATAACTGAGGACCTCAGGAAGGTTTCTAACAACACTTGACCCTCAAGGCCTTTGCCAGAGTAACAGGAGTGGTGGGAGAGCAAGAAGGTTAGAGGTTCCAAAGTCCTAGAAAGGGCACCATTAAAAATGGGTGAACTTGGGGTCTACAATGGGCAAGACCTGGGGATCCACGAGGCACTGATGGACAAAGAGAAGCAGAGTGTCTCTGGGTCAGTATGGCATGAAGAAGGCTTTCAGTGACAACAAGCAAATGAGAAGGTCACTTAAACAAAGTAGAACCCGCCCTACCCCGTCCCTCCCACACATCTTTGTTCTTTCCAACTAAGACAACTTTTTTAAATCTTCATCCAAGGATGACCTGTTTTTATTGATTTTTAGAGAGGGAGGAAGGGGGAGAGAGAGAGAGAGAGAGAGAGAGAGAGAGAGAGAGAGAAACATTGATGTGAGACACATCCATCAGCTGCCCTGACTTGCAATGGAACGGCAACCTAGGTATGTGCCCTGACCAGGAAACTGAGCCCACATTTTGGTGTGTGGGATGATACTCCAGACAACTGAGCCACCTGGCAAGGGCGGCACTTTTTAAAAAGTCTACAGACATGCCATTTGATTTTAAATCTCCTCTTAAAAAAAAAATAAAAGAACATCCCTACTTTTGACATACGTTCCGAAATGCATGAGAAGTTCCTTGTAAAAATTTATAGTCTTTTGTAAAATTTTAGTCTTTTTGCATAGATGTTTTTTAATATTTTCAATTACAGATTTATGGCAGAATTTTTCATAGGCCTGAACTGTCTGTTTAATATTAAAATCATTCTTGTAGGGAGCCATCTGTTACATGATCGGGCATGGAAATTCTTTACAGAGCTTTACATCAGCACTCACTGCAATGCTTGTCATGCTTCAAATATCCTCCGGCACTTGTGTTTCCATTTAGAGGAGCAAGGTGAAGGACTCAGAGGCAGGACATGATGTCTCCCTGATTACTCAGTGGCTGTTACTGAAAACATTGTGTTCAGCATATGGTTTGCTGAATTGTCTTTTTCCCTAAACCAGCCTCAACATTTTTCTTTACTATGACAAAACAATACCCTGAGAAAAAAGACACTTTGATAATCTTTGAATCTCCGGTTGGAACAAACTGCTTGTTGCATTAATCAACTCATTTTTTTTTCTTTAAAAACATTGTTTTATCTTTTTAAAATATTATATACTTCAGCTCACTTTTGCCGAGTGCTGTTATATTTGAGACAACTTTATTGTACCAGGTTTCATCCCAAGTGCTCACTCTGAGTCACTGGGCTGGGAGCTGCCTGGAAGCAGGTGTTGGGAAGGATTCTGAGGCTGTGCTCTGGCACAGAAGGAAAGAGCACCGCAATTGATTGCTTATGTCTGCCATGGGTGCAGGCGTAGTGAGTATGGGCCACGTGTACAATTCACTTACAGTCACTGACCTACTCCTTTTCTGTCTCCATTTCCATGCTCATTAATCAGCACTGTGAAATGGCTGGCCTTGGGGCAAACAGAGAGAGTAAAATTAACCCCTCTGTCTGGGAACTAACTTGAACGTGACCCCACAATAATAACATTAACAATGACAATAATAGGAGCTACATTTGTTGAGTATTTGCTACATTATAAGGAAACTTCTATAAGTGCTTTACAAACATTCAATAATTTCATTTGTTCCTCACAAACATTTCACAGTGCAGATATTATTTCCCCAGTTTCAGGGAGAAGACATCTAAAGTTCAAGTAGGTTAAGTAACTTTACTAAGGTCACCCCCCTGCTCAAAACATCCTCATAAATTTGTTCCCATAGCCATTCCCCAGAAGAAGACTTACATGATCCTCTTTCCTATCTTATTGAGATATAATTGACTTATAACATCGCAGCCAGCATTTCCTGAGGCTGAGGGGATGAAGGCCACCGTCCCGCAGGGGACCTTAGAGGCACACCACAGCATCCACTCAACAGTCTTCCCCATCTTAGTAGTAGTCTGATTCCCCAGACATTTTGTAAAGCCGGATTAGGAATCATCCTTTCCTTCATACTTTCCAGCTACTTACATAGTGGATAATTGAAACACGGTCAGTCTTCCCCACCTGAGGCCCTTTATACTTACTCTTCCCAGCTCCTGGAATCCTCCAGTCCACCCCATTCACCTCCTTTCCTCCATCTAGTCCCCACCCACTCACCCACCCCCTTGCACAGGCATACATACCCTCCTCCTTCAGCCTTAGATATCAGCTTAATGCCACATCCTCAGAAGCTTTTACCTGACTCCCTTATCTAAAGCAAGTCATTTCAGTTTGTAATTGTTTTACTGTTTGCCTGTTTTCTATCTCTCTCAATGGAACTGTAAGCTTCATGAATATGTGTTTGTTACCTGTCTTGTTTATGTAACCCAGGTACCTAGCACCATGCTAACATGTTTAGACTCACAGTGTGAGTTTATAGAATGAATTACTGGGGAGAGAAATGTATTAGGGTATGCAGAGAAGAAAGACAATGGTCATAAATGAGCATGGCCTGGTAGAGGTAGGCCCAAGCGCTTTGAGAGCACAGGCTGGGATGTATGACTGAAGGATCAGGAAGAATATCCTGCAAAAAGGTAATGTGTTAACTGAATTTTAAGCAAGTAGTGAGAGGTAAGCTGGACAGAGAATGGAAGGAGGTGAACATTCATGGCAGGGAAATCGACTGCCTCGTTATTTAATGTGTTTCTTTAAGACCTGCTCCTTTCTTATTCTGGATACCTAGAACTACCATCCCTTCCACATCCATTCAGCCAATTTCCTCCTTACACTCAAATCCCAGCTCAGTCTCTCCCTCTTCAGAGTTCTTCCTGCCGGGAGGGATCCCTTAATAAAGCAGAGAAAAATGCCAGCCTCAGCTCAACTAAGTCTCTGTGGCTATGAGCTATTACCCCATATGACTCATTCTGGATAATTCAACCAAACCACCTGTTGATTCAGCTCAATTTTAAAAATCCTTCATTAATAATTTGATCAATTGTCTGTATTTTGAGTTATATGTCTGAATGGAGTAGTCAATTCAAAATAGTTCAGTGGATTCAATAGTTAAGTGAGCTTTTCAATAGTTGGTCAGGGTAAGTAGTGAATGCCATCTACCTAATGGTCCTTTCATGAAAATTAGTTGTGATAGTGGTGATAATACAGTGCAATGACCTTATGGTCGTACCCCTCAGTATAAGAGTGAAGTAGACAATAATAATTTTTAAAAGATCATGTGTCCAGCTCTCTAGTGTAGCTCTTATTGCCAAGAGAGCCAAAAGCCTGGCGGTGTTGATTGCTGCCTTCAAAATCCTCCAATACAGGTTCGAGTCAATTCTATGATCCCATCTAATTTTCCTGGTGATGTATAGATTGACTCTGACCTCCATTTACATCTTGTCAGGAATCAATAATAATTCATTTCCTCTAGAAAAAAATGAACAGAAATATCAAAAGGAAATTGCCTTTATGGGCCAGAAACAGGATTTGATGAATGGTACAGTATTGTTTATATGCAAAACAAATAAGAAAAAAGGAAAAAAATCAGCCTAAGTTAATACTTTATATTCTGTTTATGTGTCTGTTTTCAAGGCTGTTCATGCTATTTTGCCCAAGCAAAGCTTTTGTTTGCCTTGTCTGAGGTTCACTTTGCTTTGAAATGTTAGCACATGAAAGGGTTTCTGCAAACTTGTTTCTCTGAGGCAAAATTTGAGAAGTGAGAATCAAACACTTGAAAAATGCAAAGATATTTACTTTTACTATAAAGTCCATTCCAAGGTCTAATATCAGTTCACCATGTCCTTTTACCCAACAGTTGTTTGGATAAAAGATATGTGAACCAACCCAATTCACAACCTGACTCTGATACTCCCAAACAGATACATAATGTCTGAGCTTCACAACAATTAAGCAGGCCAGTGTTCCCCCCTCTACTTTTTCTCATGAATAGAATAAAGTTAATGTAAAGAAATTTGCATCAGTGCTTTTCTCTGTTTCTGTGCTTTTGTCTGTCACTTTAGTGGTGAGTACAAATTTTCCCATCACAGTGACTTTGACTTGAGTTCCTCAGCTTACTGAAAGTTGAGCATCTTTTCTTAATTTCCCATCATCTAGCTTATTATAACTCTAAACCCTTTCCCTCTTTCTCTTCCTCTCAGTTCTAAGAATATGAGTCTCCTTTCAGGCCCAAATCAAGATGCTTAACGCTGCCTTTCACCCTTCTGTTGCTTACTTCACATACTTGGATCCTTAGCAAGTGTTGGGTCTTATTTTCATATCTGACTAAGACACTTTCTTCCTTTCTCCTTTGCCCACAGACTCATTTCCCACTTATCAGTACGAATGTCAAGTTTGTCACCCTCTCTGCTCACACTCTACTTCTACACTCTATGCAAAGCATGTCGAAACAAGATCTCCCATCTCTCCTACCACTTGGATTGTGTGATTATTTTTTAAAGACATAACTGACATCTCCTATTGTTTCCACATGCAAGTCAAATTCTGTTTCACAGTTCTCAATATCACCCCCTTTCCCCACCGCATCATTCCCAATCCCTCTGCCTGCCTTCATTTCCCTTTTGACTCCACAGCTAGGCTGTTTCCCTGGACGGGCAGGGGGGCACATCATTCCCTCCAAATCACCTTGACCTCTCCTGGTGTGCATTCTTGCTTACTTGACAGCTGGAATGATATGAAAAGGATTTTACATAAATGAGTTCTCTCATTCTTCCCAAGTTCTCCTAAGAACTACTATGGCTAAATAATTATTGAATTACTTTAGTGGTAGCCATGACTCAAAGATAGACAAAATCCTTTAATCTATTTTTATCCTTAATTTTTCCCATTAAAACCTTTGTATAATATATTAGCACACTTAGTACTTTTTTTTTACTTTGCAACTAATTATAAATGTTAGAGATCAATTTTGAGTTATGCTGCTTGGGGCTGGTGGTATGTTACCATCTGATTTTCCACAGTACGTGAAAGTATATAAGCAGCTTCCCTCTCTTGGGAGGTAGGATGACAGTATGTCCCTGTCATCCAAGAGTGAAGGGAAAGTCCATTAAGTTATGTCCACTACATCATGTACCTAAAAGAGGCAAAAATAACCCCTCCTGTGTCTAGTTCCACAAAGGAATGTACCCTGTGCAATTAGTTCACACTCATGGCCTTTAAATGAAAGAATGAACTATTGGCTCATATTCTATTTTTTGCCTCCTCCCTGTTCCCCACAACTGAAATCAGAATTATTTCATAGCTTACAATTCAGTTCCCACTCTACCTAATCAACTTTATAGCTCTCCTTGCTAATGCCAATAAAATTTCTATCTTAATCCATCTTTAGTAACTCTCCCTATGGAAAGATAGGGGCCAAAAGAGGAAATAAAAACAAAAAAAAAACACCTTTGAGCACTATTTCTTTTAGCAGTTTTAAGAAAAGTTTTGGTTTCATTCAAAAAAATTATGTGGGAAATATTTTTCTCTAGGCTGTTTTCAGCTAATCACTTTAAGCTTTGTATGGACATTGATCTGTAGATGTCTTTATCTCTTGTTTTTCTCTCTTTTCAGAGACATTTTTTAGATAGTAAGGCACCCTTTTGATTTCAAGATAAGTCATCTTCTGTGAATAAAATTAGAGAAAATCCAATAATGCTGTGGAATAATATTTCAAGACGCAGAATGTTGTTCATGCTATATCAGTAAAAATGTTATAAAGCAACACATATTGTGCAACCTCACTTTTATTCATCTGTCTATCATCTATCTATCTATCTATCTATCTATCTATCTATCTATCTATCTATCTATCTATCATCTATCTGTCTGTCTGTCTGTCTGTCTGTCTGTCTATCTATCATCTATCTATCTATCATCTATCTATCTATCATCTATCTATCTATCTATCTATCTATCTATCTATCTATCTATCTATCTGTCTGTCTGTCTGTCTGTCTGTCTGTCTGTCTGTCTGTCTGTCTATCTATCATCTATCTATCTATCTATCATCTATCTATCTATCATCTATCTATCTATCTATCTATCTATCTATCTATCTATCATCTATCTATCTATCTATCTATCTATCTATCTATCTATCTATCATCTATCTATCATCTATCATCTATCAAACTTCTACACACATGTATATAAAGAAAGCCAGATAAGACAATATACAAAATCATAGGAGTAAGGAGAACTGTTACTGCTGGTCTTTATATCTTTTTTCCCCCAAAATTTTTTCCACAAAGGATGCATTGTTTGTATTAAAAGTTTTTTTTAAAGAAAACAGTATTTTTACTCTCCTTTATCACATGCTGTGGATTGCAACCAGCAGGAAGTATATCAGGAAGTTTCCATTACTAATGACTGAATGATAAAGACTGTTCTTTATTGCATTCATCCCCCCCTTTAAAAACATTTTTCATCTGGTAATTTACCAGAATCAACAAGAAAAACAGGCTAACAGAAGGACAAGAGAGAGTTGTTTGACTTTGCAGAAAGCACTAAACAATTAGAGAACACATAGCTCTCTGCCAGCTGTCTGCTCCAGCAAGTGGCAGAGAGATGGCTGTTCTGTTCCCGACATGAAGAGAAGGTACAGCAGGTTTGGAGAGGGTTAGAAGCCTCCTCCTGCTTTACTCTGGAGCCCTGGCCCAGAAATGTGATGAAAAGCTAACATTTGTTGAGCTCACTAAGCATATACACTGTTCTAAGAACACTTTATGTGTTAACTCATTTAATCATCCTTCAAGCTCTCTATGGTGGGAACTATTATTACCTTGGTCTTATAGATAAAGAAACCAGGGCATAAAGACACAACATCTCAGCCAGTGAGTGGCATATCTGGGGGCTGAATCAGGCAGTGCGGCTGTCTCCAGACCTCACTCTTTTAAGGGCTGCTCCGTACTTACTGCCTCTCATTTGTTCCTACTGAAATGTGATCCAGGCCTTCTAGTAATATGAAACACTCCAACTCCAGTGCAGACCAATTCCACCATGAGACTCCCTGTCCCACCTAGAGCTCTATCTACCAAGTTATATGATTACCCAGACAACAGAAAAAGTAGAGAGATGACTCTGGTTGGATCCCCCTGCCCCAAAGCTGATCCTGGTTGGAGGACTTGGGTACACACAGTTTATTTGGAGGTGATTCTGGGAAGCAGCAGTGAGGAGAGGGAATAGTAAGACAAGGAAGAAAAGGCAATGAAGGAAGCATTGAGTTTGCTATGGGCCATTGAGTCTTGAGCTTCTGAGGATCCTCTGAGGTATCACAAAGAATCTGCCACAAAACTGTCCCACTCCGGGCTGAGGAAACCTGGGTATTTACCTATCAGCAGTATCTCTTGTTGGTTGAGGAATTCCACTGAGAGCGACAAATCCCCAGCACTCTGGGCTGCTCTCCAGGCAAGCTGAGCAGGATGCCCTGGTGCCAAACAACACCCTCAGGCAGAGAAACAGAGAGGCTCATGGGCTGGGGTGGGAAGCTCTCAGCATGGAGAGCAACTCTCCACCGGAGCTACAGGAGAACTCAGTGCCTCAACAGTCCTTTACAAGTGAATGCCCCATCAAATCAATGTTGGCTAAAGTTTTCTTCAACACCTTGTTACAAGAAAGGCTAACCAGTACTTGGGGAATCTCAGAATGTTCCCCAGACCAGCAGCAGCAGCATCTCTTGGGAGCTTGTTAGAAATGCCAATTCTTGGGCCCTCCCCAGACCTTCTGAATCAGAGACTTGGGAAGTGTTGCCCAGCAATCTGTGTTTTTAAAAAGCCATCTAGATGATTCCGATGAACATTAAAACTCTGCAAACCACAACTGCAGTGATGGAAAGGGATCCTTCCATAAATCAATTTATTTTCCTAGGGAAGACTGAGACTTGTAACTTTTCCAATGTCAAATATCTAGAACCCAGTTCTCTAAACCTTAGTTCCTCTTGAAATGATTCAGATATTTTTCTCTTATAGGTTTGTGTATTAGTTACAATAAATGGTAAGCTGCTATAACAAAAAGAACCCAAAAGACAATGGCTTAAATAAGATAGAAATCTATTTCCTATTGTCTAGCCAGTATAGGTTGGTGGAGCAGTTCTGCTCTACAAAATCATTCCAGGGCCCAGATTCTTTCCATCCTGGGGCTTTGCCATCTCCTTAGGTGGTATTTGTAACTGGGTAATCAAAGCTAAGTGAAATTCTCAGCACAGGATGTGGGAAATAAAGAAAAAGTCCAGAGCCAGAAACTTATCTTAATTTGCAAGTGAAACAGTATTCAAACATATCATATCCTCAAATATTCTACTGTTATCTGAACACATGTAAATGCAAGGGGGCTGAAAATGTAGCCTCCAGCTTAGCACCTTTGTTCCTAAGAAGAAAGGATACTGAGGACATCCAGCAGACAGTCATAACATGTGCCACAATATCAGATCTTCCTAACACCAGAGGTGTTACTACTGTTGTTATTTTTTGTTTTGCTTTGTACTGTATTTACTTATATCCTACCTTATTCCAGGAAGGCATTAAGATATCATCAGTACATGAGTTAGAAGATCCCATTCAAAAGGCTAATTAAGATACACATATTACTTTATAGGGGTGAGGCATAATTCATTAGTATCTTTTGAAGACATGCATGCCCAGATGTAACAGACCAGATACCTGTCATCCAGTTTAGAGTGAGTTACTGTGAGAGTGGGACTCAGATCACAGCTGTTCTGAAGGGAATACAGGTGCCCAACAGCATCAACATTTCTAGATACAAGGGGGAAGGAGAGGGGGCAAAGTGAGGTTGAACCCAAAGGAGGATAATATTACATGAAATCAAACCTGTTCTCACTGCAATTTTGCCCAGACCTGGCAGGGTCAAGAAATGGATATGTCTTTCCCTCACCTATGGGTTCCAAATACACCCAGCCAAGGCACTTGTCCAGCAGGTTAATTCCAAGGTTTGGCTAGCAAGGGGCTGAAACAGAGCGAGCAATTCATGGCAAGATTGGGGGGAGCCATAAGGCTGAGTCAAGGCTGAAGTGCTCTAGGACTCCAAGGTCCTTGGACAAAAGTGTCATGAACTGCAAGCCTACAAGAGAAACGTTTAGCTTAAAAAAAGAGAAAAGAATGAAGTAAAACCAAGTAAAAGGCGAGGTGGGAGTAGAGCCGAATACAAGGTGGAAAGCGAAGTGAGAAGGGCAATTTCTCAGGATGGAGCTGGAGGGTCACATCTTCTGGTTGATGGACAAGTTCTGTAGGTGACTTGGAATATTGAAAAGAATCAGGGTTGTGTGGGAAAGGAAAGCACAGAAACAACGGTATTCTGAATAGTGTAACTCTCAGAGCTAAAGGCAGAGAACCAAATCCCTGTTATTTCTAAAGTACTGTCACCTCAACACAGTCTCTGAGCATAGATTTAAAATAACAATTTAGAATAAATCATAATTGGAAAGCTAATTAACTGAAGCAATGCATAATAAAAGACATAGGCTTTGAATTGTGGCCCCGAAGCCAGCTGACTTGTGCTTTCTTTTTTTTTTTTTAATTTCTAGGAGGAGGGACTATAGATTATATCTAAATATATCTCAGTAAACCTAACAAATAAGCATGAGCACAATTAAGCCATTCCAGATAAAGCAAAAAGTCTCACCAGTGTCAGCAAGAGGCAAAGTCCTTTTAAATTTAAAGCTTCCATAAAGCCTAAAAGGAAATACCAATCAGCAGCCCTTTACCCTTTTAATGAAGGCAAGTAGCTCTCATATTTTATCTCTTTGCTTTACACTACACAGAAATAGCCTCACAGAGTATGTTGTTGTTTTTTCCTCTGATTGCCGCAGAATTAGCAGAAAATTGTATACCCAAAACTATTACTCTCGTTCCTTCATCATTTCTTTTAATAGACAAGAGATCTTCAGCACAATTTAATTATGTTCACCTGCAAATATACCATGTTAAGTTTCAGAGATGCAAGAAAAATAGGCTTTTCTAGATATTGTGAAGATCCCAGCACATTCTGGGGCTCTGTTACTATGCACAGCTTTGCCCCTGGCAAAACAGGGAGAATTTTTCTTTTGTACCTCTCCTTCCCTTCCCTGTTCCAGGCTTTCTTCTCCAACCGTTAGCCCAGGTTCACTAAGCTTTCTTAGCACATGTATGCGATGGAGGGATCTAGAGCTTAGACTCTGGAGCCACTGTGCCTGAGGTTACATTACAATATTGCCACTAATACATTGGATGGGCAAATTATTTAAGCTCTCTGAACTCCATATGCTTTGTCTATAAAATGAGGACAAACCTGCCCTGACCAGTTTGGCTCAGAGGTTGGAGCCAAACCCAAAGGGTCTCGGGTTCAATTCCCAGTCAAGGGCAAAGTACCTTGGTTGCAGGTTCGGCCTGGTCAGGATGCATGTGGGAGGCAACCAATCGATGTGTCTCTCTCATGTTGATGTTTCTTATGTTTCTTTCTCTCTCTCTCTCCCCCTCCTGCCTCCCTTCAGTACTCAGTGTGTTAGATGTTTTCTCACCTCCGATTGGGCAATACATACATACCTTGGGATCCCACACACTGAGCCACGAGTGTCCCAAGCCCTCAGATCATCCTCCGACCTTGTTTTAAATCTCAGCTTCCTTTAAATTCTTCCCTCATCCGGCTGACAGGGAGAACAGGCTGAGCATAAATTACAGCAGGCTTCTCAAACCTGTCCATATAAATCATATGGGGGCCTTGTTATAATGCAGGGTTGGACTCAGCAGGTCTGGAGCAGAGCCTGAGGTTCTGCTAACGCTGCTGGTCCATGGACCACACTTTGGACAGAAGAGGTGGGTGTCATCCACATCTAGATTCGAATCCTCTCAGGAGCTCCGGGACCGGGGGCAAGTTTCTCAACTTCTGCCAGCCTGTTTAAGCTCAAATGTACCTCCCTGGATCAGGTGAGGATTAATGAATTAATGGGTGTGAGATGTTCAGCAAAGTGCCTGGCTTACAGCAGTGTACTCCGAATAATTGGTAGCTATTAAGTTGTTAGGAGCAGGTTATGAGACATTCATTCCCAGGGGAATTTGCATTTTAAAAGAGGTGACATAGCTGAATTTAACTGCTTTAACTTTAACTTGTAATATCAAATAGGAAATTATAAGGCACCCCTGACCACCTGTGTTACTGTAACCAACTTCCAGGCCAAGCGTAAAAATATACAAGGCAAGCTCTGTAACTCCTAAAACATAATTCCAGCTCTGCTCCTAATAGTGTGACATTTATGACTCCTGAATCTCCATTTAGCCAGGAACAAAGAGTTCTTCTACTTCAAAACTTGACCAGTGGCTTCTTGGCTTCTGCTTCTGGCCAAATGAAGTAACAGAGACAGTTATTTTTCACCAGAAATATCCAAACAAACAAACAAAATACATAAAACAAAGGTTTGCATGACACTAGACTCAGGCAATGAAAGACAGTAATTCTTGATAGAAGGGAAACAAATGAGTGCCTTGAGAAAATTTCCAGACAGGAGGCTCCCTCTTTCCGCTCAAGGGACAGCTAACTCCCTCTTTTAGCTCAGGGGACAGAGCTAAGACTCTAGGGAGACCTTGGTGCTAGAGTTTTCAGAACAGAGTAGCAGAGAGGAGAGAGCTGCAAGGAAAAAGAGCTCTGGACATCTGTACAAAATACAGATTAACCTATATTAACAGAAATCAGATCAAGGATAGCAGGAAAGAAGGGACTGCCAAGAGGAACTAGGAAATGTATGGGGATGATGAATATGTTCATTGTATTGATTCTGGTGCACGTGTATGTCTAAGTTCTTTATATGTACACTTTATTGCAGTTTATTGTATGTCAATTATACCTTAATAAAACTGTCAGACAAAAAAGTCATCTGCAACCCCAGTTTCTACTTGTTTGCCTGCAGCTCTGGGGGCCCCTGCAGGGGTTGCTCAGAGGGGGGTGGAGCTTGGACGTGATTCGCTCACTCCTTCCTCTTCATTATCTAAGCTCTGCTCCTCAATCAGGTCAAGTCTTTGACTCTATGGCTTGAAAGTGACTTCAGAATTATAATTTCGCTTCATATCTTTGCTTTTAACAGCAGGAAGGATGTCTCGCACTTTTTAAGGAACATAACAAAGCCCCATGGAGCACCCCCTGAAAGTGGGCATGGGACTGGCAAAAAACAACAGGAACATTTTTTTCTGGCATCCAAGCAAGGGCACTGTCTAAAAGGTTTTAAACAGAACTTGTATTGACATACAATAGAGCAGGGCCCTGAAATTCCTCCTGGACCCTTGGGTCCTTGTTACATGTACTCATTTCACCGCACCCACAGCCCAAAAGAGACTTCCCATTACCTTGTTCCATAAACTCTGCAGAAACATACACAAGATGATTCACTGCTAGAGTTTAAATGTTGGATAAAGTCTATCTCTGGATGAAAAAGTAAGCATCTTGTTATTTGATATCGAAAATTAGGGAACTAAATACGTTCCCTTTGTACTTCTCCACACAGTAAGCATCCGATCCAATTACACTTACTGTTACACCCCACGGCTTTCACCTTGATCCAAGCAGCCAGGCCATGCCATTCACCGAGACTGCAGCAGCTCCCTAACTCATCTCCCCGCTCCCCTCCCCGTCTATTTGCAGCTCAGGGGCCAGAGGCAGCCCTTGCGAATAAAAGCCAGGCTGTGTCGCTCTTCTCCTAAAGCCTTTCTTCGCCTCCCATTTCACTTAGAGTAAAATCCAGATTCTTCACTGTATTCAAGGCCCTTTGCGACCTGGTCATTGTCACCCCCACTCCTCACCCTGCCATTTTCCCCATTCACTCTTCTCAGCCCCCTGGCCTCTGCTCCATTCCTGGGACTTGCCAGTTAGGTTGCTGACACAGAGCCTTGGCACTTGCCGTTCCTTTTGCCTGTACAGTTCTTCCTGCAGCCATTCACACACCTGGCTCCATCATCTTCTACAAGACCTTGCTCAAATGGCCCAGCCTCGGTGAGGCCTGTCCTGACCACCCTATTTTAAATTGCAACCCATGCCCCTTTTAGTTTATTTGTTATTTATTATCTGTCCATAAAGGTGGGGATTTGGGTGTGTTTTGTTCTCTGATATACCCCAAGCTGCTGGAAAAGAGCCTGGCACACAGTAGGAGCTTGATAAACATCTGCTGAGTGATTATGTATTCCTTGATCTAGACGTGAATTAATACTTGAATGACCTTGGCCTGATTATTAGTAAATTGGCCAAGGTGACCGACCTTGCATAAGGTGGAAAGAAACTGGGTTCTGATTTTAGGCAGGTTAGGGTGAGTATAGGTCACCTCCCACCATGCTTCTAGCAAGTTGGGCAGTCAGGCTCTTGGTATTTTACCATTTCCTTGAGTTGTTTTTACAGTATTATTATTGTGGCTACATTGCTTGTTCTGAGAGAGGTTTGCTTGTCTCATATCTCTTCCCCATTCCATCTTCTCACTGCCTGCTCTCTCTCCCACTTTCTCTCTCTCTTTGACCTTATGATCTGAATAAGTGCAAAGTATCTTTGGCACTATGGAGAGTGAATTAAAAACTGAAGACTCTCTCTGTTTATGCAACAAAGGGAAGCCAAATAAATCAATTAGTGGAATGGGGTAGGAGGAAATGGGGGGTGAAAAGTTTGTTTGTTTATTTATTTATGTGTGTGTTTGTGTAAAAACCACTGGCTTCTGAAAAAATAATTAAAGCTGAGCCAAGGATAGGGTTTGGTTTTTCTTTCTCTTTTTAATCTAAGGAAGGGAACTAACATTTTTAAACATCTACAAATTTGGAAAGGTGCTCTAACACAAACACACACATGAATTAAAATATGTTACATATATAACATAAATGTATTTTTAAGTTCAAAATATTTTACATTATTAAAAAATCTAAAATGTATAGAAAATTAGAATGAACATCCATATATTCACTATCTATGGTCACAATTTTTAACAACTGGCCATATTTCTTTTATCTATCTAAATTTTTGCTGAGCTATTAAAAAATTATAGACATAATGACACATCACCCATAAGTATTTTAGCATCCATTTCTAAAAATTAAAGAAATTTCCTACATAACCCGAAGACCATTATCATACCTAAAAATATAATTCCCTAATTTCTAATCCATATTTAAAGTTTCCTAATTGACTATTGATTATTATTATTTCTGATGTTTAAATTGTCCCAAATTTGATCTGTGGGAGCTCCTTAAATTTGGCTCCTTTTGACATTACCTCATTAATCTTTAAATACTTCTTAGCTTCCAGGCTCACCTTGTATAATTACTGCTGCAGACCAGAAATCACATATTTTTTAAAGGAGCTCTGATCCCTTTTAGTGGGAAATTGTATTTAGAAACCAAAATCTAGGCACCAGGGATGCTTATTACTACTATGATATCATTGCTTCAAATCTAGGTCTTTTCAGTGGTCAGATTTAGGAAATGTATTTTTAAAACAGTATTAATTAATGTAGGCATACCTTGGAAATATTGTGGGTTCTGTTCCAGACCACTGCAATAAAGCGAATTTGGTAAGAAAGTGAATTACATGAATTTTTTGGGTTCCAAATACATATAAATGTTTACACTATACTATAGTCTATTAAGTGTGCAATAGCATTATGTCTAAAAAAATAATGTATATACCTTAATTTAAAAATACTTTATTGCTAAAATATGCTGACCATCATCTGAGCTTTCAGCAGTCATAATCTTTTTACTGGTGGAAGATCTTGCCTCTGTGTTGATGGCTGCTGACTGTCAGGGTGGTGATTGCTGAAAGCTGGGGTGGATGTAGCCATTTCCGAGAATACTAATGAACTGAAAAAGTTAAGTAACTTGCAAAGACTTTAAACAGTATCTGGCAGAGCGGAGACACTACACAGATTTATTTGACTATAACTTCTTTTTTATTGTTAATCCTCACCTGGAAAAAAAATATACGTATATTTTTCCATTGCTTTTCAGAGAGAGTGGGAGGAAAGGGGAGAGAGAGAGAAACATTGATGTGAGAGAAACATATCAATTGGTTGCCTTCCACACACACCCAACTTATTGGGGGTGGGGAGTGACCTGCAACCGAGGTAAGTGCCCTTGACCCAGAGTCGAAACTGTGACACTTAGGTGTGCAGGTGGATGCTCTAACCACTTAGCCACACCAGCCAGGGCGACTATAGCTTCCTCTTAGTCCACATTACCTAACCACAGGCAGAGCTGGATGGAACAATCAGTTGAAGGAAAAAGATTGACAATAAAGAGAAAAAAAGTGGGGGTTGGGGAGGACTTAAAATATAAAATGGGCCTGGGGTGCTGATAAAAAGTCTAGTTGGGGTGGGTAAGTTGACAAAGCCCCACTGATTACATCAGAATCCCTTGGGGCTTTCCCTTCTCCCTATAACTATGGTTATAAACAGCAGCATCAATATCACCTGGGAAGTTGCTAGAAATGCAAATTCTGAGGCCCCAACCTAGGCTTATTTAATCAGACACTCTGGTGTGAAGCCTAGTGATCTGTGTTCTCACAAGTCTCAGGAGATTCTGATTCATGCTAAAGTTTGACAACCAGTGCTCTACACCTTGAAATTTCTACTCTGTAAAGTAAAATTCCCAGAAAGCTTCCTGGGAGACAAAGTGTTTTTAATTTTTTGTTTCCCCACCCCACATGCATATAAACTTATGCATAAATAATACACAGAATTTTCTATGAGTATATTAAAAATGAACATACATGATATAATTCTACACATCTCATTCCACTTCTTACTTTTTTCACTTAACATTATGTTCAATATACATAAGAGTAGGTACCTTTTGTAATAATAAAAAGATTGGAAATAGAGGATGAAGAATAAAGAATTAAAAAAAAAGAAAAGAAACTTACATGGATCAACCATGATTATGTGCCACAAACTGGGGAATCTGATCATTGTGAAGCACTTGGTCATATTTCAGTTTTTAAAATCCATCTGCAGAGAGATTTCCTCTCAATGTAATGATCAAGTTATAGTATACCTCAAACTCAATTTTTATATCTGTAAAATGGGAATAATTAGAGCCTACCTTATGAAGTGGCTGAAAGAATCTTGCGTGAGTTTTATGAGCTGCAAAGAGCCATATAATTGTAAAGTATTATGAGTTAGTATCCATTTAAAAACAATTCTCATGGAGTGAAAACTGTGAGGCATGTAGTTAAAAGGCAGTTTTCCATTCAATATCACAATCAAGAGGCAACAAAAAATAAAGCTTGCTCCTAACTGAAGAAGCACTTTCCTAATTTAACACACGCCAGTGATCAGGTTAGTAGTACACTAAGGAGCACTATGGTGCAATCTTAGCATGCCTATTTTCCCCTTTTAAAGCACCTGCATTTTTTTTGTGTGTGATAAGAAGGTTATTACTGATAATGTTGTCTTAGTTTATACATATTTATGTTGCCTTGCCCTGTGTTCTGCTTTCTGCTTTTCCCGTATTCAACAGCCTTTGGCTCTCAAAATATCAGGACTTGTGAGGAAAAATGATACTCTAAAAGTGTCAAGTATTATTAGGCATAAAGTCAAGCCCCACTAAAAATCAGCAGTCACAAATAGTCTGTCTTCGTTACTCTTCCTTCTCTACACTTTTTTGGGGTGGGTCATTTAAATAATTTGCACGGTGTCAACCACCACCTCTATGCCGATGATCCACAAATTCACATCTATGGCCCACACTCTTTAAGACCTCAGATCCACATATCTAACAGGTTTGTAAACATCTTTGAGTCCCAGGGACTCATCAAACTCAACATATCCAACACACACCCATTCACCCGCCCCAGACCCCCTTCCTCTAGTTTCATTGTTTTCTAACATTACTTTTCTCCTAGATGGCAAGGCCAGAAGCTTCTGACTCTTCTTGACTCACCAATTGGTGATAAAACTATTTCCATTCTACCTTTAAAATGTTATTTGAATATAATCCCTTTTCATGCCCACAGTCGCTTTCTAAAATAGGACGTTATTGTCTTTTTCTAGACAATTGCTATAGTTTAATTTTTTTCTTGACTTCAATCTCTTCCTACCTTCCTTCTTCTGCCAGAAAATCTCTAACTATAACAACTAACATTCTTTGAGTATTTGCTCTTTACCAATCACTGTCCCAAGCACCTTCCATGTATTTATCATTTAATCCTCATATAACACATGTATTAATATATCCTTTCCTTCCCTTGCTCGAAAACCTTCAACATCTCCCCATTCCATCCCCTATAAAATCCAAGGCTTTCGTCACGCTCCCAAAATAGGTCTTCAGAAAACTATCTTACCATCCCTTATCATGTTCACTGTTCCAACCAAACTGGATTGCTAACCATTTCCCTAACATATCATGTTTCCATGGCTCTAGGTTCACCAAGGCTACTGCTCAGCCTTTCCAATCTTTACAAATGAAGGCAAGAACTGCTCAACTTTTAAACTCCAGCTTAAATACTGCCGCCTCCACCAAACCTTTTCTGTGTCTTAAAATAACTCATCATCATTCTTTTTTCCTTTGTTACTCATTCAATAAATATTTATTTCCTTCATTATTTTTTTAACAAAAACTTTACTGCTAGGCACACACTCCCCCCATAGCACTTCTTATCTCTAGTGCATCCCTTAGAAATCTCCTCAGTGGAGGTAAGAGTAAGATGTCTACTTCCTCCCAGTGATTATAATCCCCTTGAGGATAAACACCATCTCTTCATTTTTGTAGCTCAGTCTACCACCCCTTTGACACAGTGTTGTAATTTATGCATGCGTGTGTTCATTCATTCAAAACAACATTGCTTAGAAACCAATGATGTTCCAGAAACTGTCAGTGAATGATCAATAACATAGTATTGTAATTTGGAGTTTATAGTCTGAATGGTTATCAAAACCTGTTTACAAATAATTAGAATGCAATGAGGCATATACAGAAAAATCCCTAGCTATTAACCATGTCTTCTCAGGGAAAAGACAGGTGACAAAGGGCATTTGAGCTGGGTCTTTAAGAAAGAGTAAGAGTTCACTAGGGGAAAAGACAATCAGAAAAACACACACACAGTATGTCAAGGAGTAGAGGGATAAAACAGCAAGATGTGTTGAAGCAAAGATAAATAATTCTGAATTATCAGAACTCAAGTGGCCAGTAGAAAGAGACCCAACAGACAGGTAGATGTCAGGCTATGGAAGGCCTTCAATAGCAGGAGAAACATCACTGTAGGAAATTTAAGGTAACACTTAATAAATATTTGTTGGACACTTGAATTTTTCTTCCCCATTTGTGTAGTTCTAGAATCTTATACCACATCATGAATTAATTCTTTTTATCTATTTGAACCCAAAATTAGCAGCCTCTTTTCTGACTCCACCGTGTTCACATGCCTCACATACACTAGCGAAAACTGTCATGACATTAAGCAGTCGTTCTAAGAGAGGAAAGGGACATGTGCTATATATATGCATGGAACAGGAAAAAGCAGCCTCCTCCCAACACAGGAGAGTGTGACACAACTCCCTAAGGAAGACTGTACTACTGAGAACAATGTAACTCATGTCACCTTTCTACGTGTACGTGTTTGGTTATTTGTTTTAATGTGGGAAGAGTTTGTTTTCAAAACTGGTTGCATTTTCAGTAAAATCATTAATTTTTCTTAGCAGTACTATTATGCAAGAAATCTAAGCTCAGGCTAACCTGCTCAGGTCAGCATTATTTTTCAAATCAATTGTTTGACCCCCAAAACCTGCTCATTTAGGAAGAAGATCTAGGATCAATCATTTGGTGCTCACTCACCCCCCTTCTCCCACCACACACCCATACATTGCCCAAGCACCTCAAAGACTTATTTAGACAGAGGGGAGACTTGAAAGTCCATCAGTCTATAGGCATCAGCCTTTGGCCAATGCTACACAGTGTGACCAGTGTACCCCAGTCCTGCCAAGTCCAGGTCACTCCTGTGGACATGCTCTTGGACATACTGTGGGCTCCACAATTAGGTCTAAGACATACTCTGGAGCTGTAGCTCTCTAAATCATTACCCTACAACTAGGCCAGGAGAGTTTCAGATGGTAGCCACATATTAGGACAGAACCAATCTTCCTTAGCCCCTACGTTGAGCTCATTGGGCTAAATAATCTTCCCAAGGTTACACAGCTACTGAGAACAGAGTTTGCATGCAAAGCAAAGCCTTCAGGTTCCCAGTGCTTTCCTTATTAAACTCTGCTACCTCCAATAAGAAACTCATCTTGGACCTAGGGATTGAGAACTAGGAAACAAGCCTTGACATCTTTAGGCACATCTATAAGATATTCTGGGTTCGGTTCCTGACCACCCCGATAAAGCATGTATCACCATAAAGCGAATCACAGCCTTTTCACTGGTGGAGGTTCTTGCCTTCAATTTGTAAAAGATGCAGCATGTGAAGTGCAATAAACCAAAGCACAATAAAACAAGGTCTGCCTGTACAAGGGGTTTTACGAGAGGCCTGAGCCTTCGGGATTATTAACAGCTGGGTCAGGTTACTAAGATCATATCCTGCTGATCTTCTTTTGAAAGGAAGGATTCTTTGAGTCTAGGATGGGGGGCTCACATTGTAGCTGGTGGCTTTGAGCACATGGCCTTTGGTTTAAAGGCATCGTCCAACACCTTAGGCAAAGCTACTTTTCTGAGGACTCCTGGCATTATGCAAGGAGAGTCTTTTTGATGGTACATTTGCTCAATTGAAATATGTACTTCATATACACATGGGGGTGAGCAAACTTCAAGCATGATATAAAGATTCCAGAATGCATCACATTTGGGTGAAAAGCCACAGAAAATACTTTTAACAATTGAGATGTATAGTATATAAAACCTTAGCAATTCGTTTGTCCTTTAGCCACACAGTAGAACACACACGCCCAACCACATCTGTAACAGTATTACGACAAACTTTTATAAGACAAACCAAATTATAATTTTCTATATATAATGCAACTCTTTATTAAAACATATAGTGAAATAATAAACATAGATGGACTCTGTGGTTAAAATCAAAACACTCTCTCTTAGTTTGAAAAATAACTTTAAAAATGATAAAAGTACCTCCGAATTGAGTTATTTCTCAAATTCTTATCTGTGTTTCATTTTACCCGCCCGTACCTTGCTTTTCCTTCAACAGTTTATGTGATATTCCCAAAGGGGGCGTGGTCCCCTCCACAAAGGCAAAGCATTCAACATGCCGCGAGGAAGGCAAGGTGATGCAAAGGGTGGAAAACCGGACTGGGAGGCAACAGATTCTGGCTTAGCTCTGCTGCTTTAGCAATACCGCCCCGTTCTAGGTTTCCGTCTGCTCATTTGCAAACGGAACAGGTGGAAGAACTGAGTTGGCCGTTCTAAGATTCTTTCCACCTTTGAAATTTTAGATGCTGGATAATTGAGTAAATTATCTGAATGCCAGCCTCATCCAGAAGGTGAGGACAACCTCAGAGGGCTGGACTGATGATCCCAAACGTTTTTTATGTGATTGCTCACATCTGCATGAGCTCAGGCATCCCTGAGTGAAGAGACCAAGACGGCTGTCCACAAAGCTAAAGCAAACATTTGGAATAGATAATATTCCTCACTAAAGCATGTTAATTCAGTTGATTTTTTTAAGAAATAAAAGCATTCCTTAGTTTGTAGTGATTAAACATGGTGAGGGGAGAGGGGATAAATGCAACACCCTGTGTACACCGATCTTAGAGATGTAAAAAAAACCCTTCCAGTTCAAGCCACAAACACTTAAAAGCCAGTGCCATGGTATAAAAACAACTGGTAGGCTAACTTGTATTAATAGTATAAACTTTAATATTCCACCCTGTGATAATACTATCAGTAGGTTCCCTTCTGGGTAATTACAAAAGCCACTTGGAATTATCACTTTTATAATTGGATGCCTGGGTGTACACCAAATATGCCTACATGCCCCTCCACACCCCCATCTTTTATAGTAAAAAACTTCTTTCCTCTCCTGCAGACTACAAACTACAGCCTGCTTTCTGGCTCACATGTACCACACGCTGGTCATGCAAAACTGTTTCCAAAAATGCAGACCTTTGCTGCATGAAAGAGCATCTTAGCCGGTATTCAGGAGTCACAGACAAATGATTACCTGCAAATTCTGATTTTAAATTTGGGTTACATAAGAAGGTTGATTTTACTCTTCACAACCCTTCCATAAAACAATACTAAATATATCTAATCTGCAAGGAAGTTATAGGCCTTACTTTCTGAATCCCTTAGTGTTCCATAAATAACGCCGTTCGTGTCTAAGGGGTCATGGCACAGACAGAAAAGAGTGTATGCACACACCTTTTTAAATCTACCAACAGAGATCGCCCCAATCAGATTTGTTCAGAGGGATAAGACGCCTCAGGTCTGTAAGGCATGTCTCTCCTGCAAATGAAACAGGCACTTGCGGGGGGGGAAACCTTAGCCTTGCTTGGGAGAGGAGAGATCCAGGGGCTTGCCTGCAAGGGCCGGCTGAGGCTCTGGCTGCATTGCGATGCAGTGCTTAGTTTATTCACCAGGGGTCATCAAAGGTCTGGATTTTCTTTGTCTACTTGTTGACTCACATGTACACTGTACACTCGGGAACCACTGAATGCTTTAGAATTGGGCATCAGAAAATGCGGTTTGCTGTTTCTTCTCCCCACCGCTCCAGGCCCCACTCCACTTGGCATTGAACTATTACCCTCTATAGACCTCTACCAACACAGCAGCATGACAGAAAGGCCTTTTCTAACTAAACTAACTTATTAAAAAGGAGAAAGAGGAAACATGGTATCTAGGTAGTTTAAAATAATAATAATAATCATTGCTTCCATTTCTGAAAGTTGGAAAATGGAGGGCTTATCAAACTATTGTTTTCTATGGCCATAGCATGAATTGTCACTGGGTTCCTAGAGGGCCTGCACAGGTCAACAGAAAAACAGGTTAACATTATTCCATGAGGCTTTTTCAGCCCCATTGAACAAATAAGCAATGGAAATTGTGTGTGTTTTTGTCAGTAATGGAAGTTTTAAAAGAAGATTTGGGCACTGGCATGAAGAACAGGGGTCCCATAAGTTTTGAAGATCCTGGTAATGTCTGGATTGAACACTTTGTTTCGAGCGGCTCAAAGTACTTGTTTTAGTTTTTATATGACAACTCTCTTAGTTTTTATATAACAACACTCTTCATGTCTTTAGCATGAAGCCATTGGAGCCAATCTGATTCTTTTTAAAAATTTTTAAAAATATGTCTTTATTGATTTCAGAGGAAGGGAGAGGAAGAGAGAGAGATAGAAACATCAATGATGAGCGAGTCATTGATCAGCTGCCCCCTGCACACCCCCTGCTGGGGATCGAGCCCACAACCTGGGCATGTGCCCTGACCTGCAATCAAACTTCAGTCTCTCGGATCCTAGGCCAATGCTCAACCCCTGAGCCACCCCAGCGGGGCTGGATTCTTTCTTAACCCTACCCTCTCAACAAACCAAACTGCATCATTTGAAAGCTCAGATGTGAGATGTGCTTCAGCCACAACGAGGAGTGGATTCAGCTTATAGAATTCTTCCCAGGGCTGCAGAGCCCCTGCTTAAGGATCAGCGGTGGCTTCAGGTACCCTTCCTCCTGCCTCAAACAGGCAGGAAAACAGCCTTGTTATTCAAGCAGAGGGGTTTGAGCTGTATTCCTTTAATGTTCTATTTTAACATGAGATATTAGAGTCAAAAGTCACCTAATGGTAGAATGTGAGAACCGGGATTGACTTCAAAACAGAATTCAACCCTCCTCTCTCAAACTATTGTTTATCAAATAGAGCCTCAGAGAAGGTTAAGTACTACTTAGAGCCGGTTGGTGAAAAATGTACCTATTCACTTTATTCTATTGTAGCCCGCCTCTTTCAAAGGTGGAGCGGACATACAATACAAAACATATAAGGTAATGGTGCTGAAAAAGTTAGTGAAGGCCATGGGAAAAAAGAGGGGAGTCAATTATGACCAATGGAATAGTTGGCAAATCTAGCTGAGTTCTCTGAGAGAGCCCAGGCCACAGGGTCTCACTCAGGACTCCCAACTCTCAAGACTGCTGGCCATTTTCTTATGGGCTTGTCAGTGATGAAATAAAAATACTATGGAACACACAGGACCACAGTTATGTCAACAAAAGAAGATGGTTTATTAGAAATCAGCACTCCACTCCAGTCTAGAACAAACATTTGGCAAAATGTACAATTGTGCAGTGCCTGATTTTTAAGTTAAGAAACCATTGATTATGACCTATTAACTATGACCTATTAACCTTCTGACAGAATATGGATTTAGAATCATGAAAAAAGGGGGGGGGGGTGCAAGACAAGGTCAGTTGGCTTTTTATTTTTTCTTGGCACACTCTCTTTCTTAAACGATGAACTAAAAAACCCATAAAAGGAGGACTTGTCCACTGACCCTTTGCTGTTTTATGTGAAACCATATAACACAACATCAGCTCCCGTTAAAGTATTACTTTTTCAAGCATCCTCAAACTAAATAGCAGGGACAGTTATTTCAACGTGACATTTACACTGTCAAAGGGGAACTGAATGGCTGAAGGGTAAGATAGTGATGAAGAGAAGATTTAATCCCAGGACTAAGAGGAGGCAGCTATCTATGAAACAGATAAGAGAGCCTGGAGCCGCATAGCTTCTTATATTTAGACAATTGGGAAACACTTCAAGTTGCCAAAGGCCATGCCTGTGTGTGTGTTTGTGTGCGTTTTCAGAAGGAAAGAGAAACTGTTGACTTGGTCCAATATTTTTAATTTGTTTTCTCATTATTGCTTCTGATGATGGCTGATTTTCTTATCCTCAGATGCATCAGTTTTTGCCCCACTCTCCCCACACCTACAAAATTGTGTCAGTCATCAGGTATTTTATTGAGGCCGCTATGGAGAAGGTGATCTATTTTTAAAACCAACGTATCTTATCTCATTTTCGTTTTGGGGATTTAAATACTTGGGGCTATGTTTCAAAAGTCTGCCTTCTCTCTACCCAAGTTATCATTTGCTTGTTTGTTTTTGTTTGGGAGGGTGTTTCCATGACGCCTATTTGATAGAGAGTAAACATTTTTAAGGGCCTTGCTTTAAGGGCAGATGAGGGAAACCGGTAAGCTTCTGTTTTGTGAGGAGAAGGCTGCAGAGGGCACTCATTGTAACCATCAGCTATAAAAAGCATAATTACAGCAGATGACGACCTCTGTTTCCTGTAAGGCACAGCATGATGAATGGGGTTTTGCAAAGAAGGCTGCTGACAAGTTAGAATGCATCAGCGAGCAGTCAGGAGGCACGCGGACTAGGAACTACCTCGAAAGAGGAATGATTGAAAGAACTTGGGGCATTTAGCCCAAAGCTGAGAAGACGTTAAGGCAACATATTAATTTTCTTTAATAACCAACAGAGGAAGTGCATCTCTGCAGAACCGTGCCCTAGTAGGTAGAAGTTTCGAATAGCAGGTTCGGAATTAACACAAGGGAGCTCTTCCCGTCAACTGAGCCCTTGTACCTTTAGTGCTTTCTCACCACAGTGTTTTTGCAGAGGCTGGATGACCATCTGACAGGGGACGTTGGACAGCGGGTTCCCGAAATGGACAGAGGCTGCATGAGATTGGCACCAAGGCCCTTCCTGCCCAGAGGTATGTGGACTCAACATCACATCGGATACCCTAACAACAGAAATCTACATAAGCAACCGACTGAGAACACTTGTATTCAGAGCTAAAACAGATATGAAACAGCTACATATGACTGCTGTGTTTCTTGTAATATTAGTTAATATTGAACCTGAGACTTTTCTCTCCCCGCCCCCCCACGCGCTTTGCTGATCCACTTCCCATATCATCGTAGTCCAAAGCACTGAGTAAAAATGCACTTTCAGCAAGAATCAGTAATAGGTTTCCAGCAAATATTAGAGGGTATGTTAGATAGAATTATGCTGTACATACCCAAATAAAACACCCAAATAAAATAGTTTTTTTTAATCTTTTCTTTTTTAAAAAAATTTATCTTTATTCTTGGAAGTATCACTGATGTCCCCTTTTTCCCCCCCGCCCATTGATCCCCTCCACCCTGAATCTGCCCCACCCCCAGGCCTTCCCCATGCTATCGTCTGTGTCTGTGGGTTATGCACTTATACATATAAGTTCTTTGTTTAATCTCCCCCCACCCTCCCGCCTTCCCTCTGAGATCCCTCAGTCTGTTCCATGCTCCTATGCCTCTGGATCTGTTTTGTTCATCAGTTTATTTTGTTCATTAGATTCCACATAGGAGTGAGATCATGTGGTACTTTCTTACTCTGCCTGGCTTATTCTGCTTAGCATGGTGCTCTCCAGTTCCGTCCATGCTGTCCCAAAGGGTTAAGAGATTCTTCTTTTTCACAGCTGCATAGTATCCCATGGTGTCGTGTAAAAAAATAAAAAGTAGACATTTTGAAACTGGAATGAGAGCTCCATGGTCATGTCAAGGACCATGTCTAGCTTTCTTTTCCCCATCCTCAGTAGTATGTGGTTTTCACCTCATGGTCCAAAATAGCTGCTGGAACTCCTGCCCACCCCCAGATAACAGAAAGGAGGGAGGAGAGAAAAAGGCATACCTCCCCCCTTAAGCAGCTTTACCGGAACTCTCACAGTATAGATTCAAAGAAGGCTAGGAAACGTGTTTAGCTGGACAGCACTGGTCTAGCTCAAACTTGGGTTTTCGTTATTATGGGAGAAAAGAAAAGACACTGGGAGGCAGCTGGCAGTTTTTTCTGCACTGAGTTTAGATGTTGTACAGAACATTGTAATAATATTGCCTTGATTTCTGTTTTCCTTGATATTTTAAAGTGAATCCACTGAAAGCTGAGACTTAATTTTTATAGTAAATGGTGGGGGGAAAGTTTCAAGTGCAATTTTACCTTGAACAATGATACTAAAATTCTGAAAATATATTTAATCTTTTATTTAACAAGATTTAGGTCATAATATCAATTATTCATTGGTTTTTCCAAGAGTGGGTTAAGTGCTGATTCTTTAATTTGATGTCATTTTAATGAAAAAATAATTTAATCTAACAGGCTGACTCCTTTCATAGCCACAACATCCAGAGGCACAAAACCAGCCAGCTCTTCCTTTGTCTTTTTCAAAGGGCAGGGATACCTTATCCAAAAGTCTTTCCAACAGGCTTGCACTCATGTTTCCAAGGCCAGAATTCTGTCACCTGACCATGTTTTCAGCCAATTATTAGTAAATTGAATAGGACCAACAAGATTGGCTAAAATCAATCAAGACCCACCACATGACATATAGCTATACTAAAGCAGAAGCATACCTGAATAAAAATGAGATTTTTGTTGGAGGAAAGCAGAGCAATGGGAATTGATACCTCACAGGCTTCCAAGTGTCACACAGTCATGAACATGATTGATTCACAGGGTAGCAAAGTGTTAGCTACATAAGGACTTCAACCTGGAATCTTACGTTTGTTTCAATGATCCGATCATTCTCATTTGTTAGCCTTTAAATTTTTTAGGTCAAAAGCAACAACCTAGCAATCACATTTTTAAAGTTTTGGCAATTGTAGTCTGACATTTAGAATCAGGCATAATAATATATTAAATTAGTTCCTTTAATAGCATCATTTAGCGATGTTTCATCTATCTTAGCTAAATATTCTATATTTTTATACCAGAGCGTTGAGATAATTATAATTAAAAGGACACAAAACTGTGATTACAATATGTATTTTCCTTCTACAGTCTTTGAGTTTCTTTCAAATGACAGGTGTTTCTTAAGAAAAGAAACTCTACTCATGCTATTTTTTTCTGTAACAAAAATGAATTTTAAATAATGACTTTTTAAAAGATAAAATCTGAAATGATGAGCAGATTGCTTTGATCGCCGCTTTGCCTAACAACACAGAGCGTTGTTTGGAGACAGGTAGGAACACAACAAACATTTAATTTTTACTTGATTCACACATAAAGCCATCAATCGGGAAGATTAGTAATTACCAAGTTCTCGACTCAATCAGACACAAACGCCGCACAGTTCTGGGATTGTTTAGCTGTAATGTGGAATTGATCTCAGCAGATGTAATAAACTAGTTCATATCCACAGTAGTCTAAAAAATTCACACACCCTGCATGTCATTGCTGCTGTGGACTACAGCCCTCCTCCCATTCCTTCAGTTTTTCAATTAAGTGCTTTTCTCATTTATATTCTGCATCTGACCGAATACCAAAAAATGTAGATTAGTGACATTCCTACATAAATTTAAATATTACGTAACAAGTGTCCCTGCAGTTTGAGAAGGAACCTCAAGGTGGCATACCGGAAAGAACCCTGGCCTGGTGCTCTCCAGCTTCAAACCCAACCATGCCACCACCAACCTGCCCTGTGACTCAGGGTCATTCTGAGCCTAGATGACAGCAGACAAGGAGGAGAACAGCACTCATCCTCTCTAAATTTCCTGCCAGTTCTACTGTCTTTGATGGGAGAAAGATCAGAGGAGGGGAGCTGGGCACAGTGTGAAAAACCCCAGGCTCAAATCTCAGCTCAGCTACTTATTAACTGTGTGACCCTGGGCAATTTATTTAAAATCTCTAAGAGTGTTTTACTCTTGGATAGAATCGAGATAATATCAACCTACCTCTCAGGTTGTTATAAGACTTTGGGGGAAAAATAGTAGAAAAGGCTGGCATTGTTGCTGTTGTGTTCATCACTATTGAAATTTAAAAGAAGAGGCAGAATCCCACCTCATTTTTCCCCCCTCTCCTTCACTACTAAAATTCTTGGGGCAAAACACAAACAAACAAAAACCCACCAAAGGACAGGCGGAGCGGAGCCAGTATGTTCTGTCTCCCACTTTCTTGCCACCCACTCATTTCTTAACCCCTTACTATCAAGAAATCGACACTCTAGACTAATACAATGTTATATGTCAATTAATATATCCCAATAAAACTGGGGGGGGGAAGAAAAATCTAGTTATTTCAGAGCATACCTCAGTATGCTGTGCCTCCAAGAAAAACTCGGAAAGGGCTCTGTCTCCTCCACCCTATGAAAACAGAAAAAGAAAAATTGACAGCTAAGTACATTTCTCTACTCACTCTACTCGAATGTGCTTCATAATCATTTGTAGTGTTTGTTTAAATACAGATGGCTGGGCCCCAGCCCCAGAGCTTCTGGCTCAGATCTGAAAACCTGGATTTCTTACAGTCATAGGTGCTGATGTTGGAGGACCAGGCTCTGAGAACCACTAAACTGGTCCACACAAGGCAGATCATCAATTTCTTTGAGAAGTTTACAAAACAATACATTTCTTCACCCACCCTTGAAGGTTCTGATTTCATAAGGCTGGGTCCTAGGAATCTATTTTTAAAAGTTCCCAGGTGATTCTCATGTGTAACTGGTTTTAGCTCTGTGAGTGTGTTTCCCAAAGCCACCTGGTGGTTTTGTGGATGCAGCGTTTTCCTATGATTCGTAATACTTCTGAGCCTTTCCTCCAATTTTATTCAAATTATTATCATTCAGAGTCACCCCAACTTTTATTGATTTTCAGATGCATGTAATGTCTCCATATTTTAATCCTGGCTATTACTGGAAGCTGGAAGCTCTAATGCCTTATTATATTGTGTTTCACTTCTGAAGACATTTATCTTTCTACATCTTTTTTAAAAAATTTTTTTATTTTTTTTATTTTAGAGAGAGAAGGAGGGAAAGGGAGAGAGAGAGAGCAACATCCATCTCTGCCTTCTGCACACCCCCTACTGGGGATCAAGCCTGAGAATGTGCCCCGACCTGGGGATGGAACCCGTGACCTCTATGTATGGGATGACACTCAACCAATTGAGCCACACTGGCCAGGGCATCTTTCTACATCTTTTATTTGTGTCGTTCATTCTTCCTCACCATCACCACTCTCCCAACAGGACTAATAAGATCCTTCAGGGCAAGGACTGCATCCTACTCAAAGAATGCCCTGGTATAAAGCCTTGTAAATAATAAGTGCTCAGAACAAAGACTGAACTAAAACACAAGAAAGCCAGTCGCCACCACCTCTACTATTATTCTCATAAACCCCTGCTTGCCCCTGGATGATTCAGTAGTGGCAGCTACCATTTATTGAACTAACTTTATGGACTGAGTGTGAGGCTGTTCCAGGTGCTTACTCTGTATCAATGCATGTAATTCATTTAGTTAGCTCAAGGCATCTTGCAGTCATCAAGTCATTTCCCCTCCTTAAACCACCCCTATAAAGTAGAGCAGCCATCACCCTCGTTAGCAGGTAAGCAAAAATGAAGGGACTAGATGAAAGGAAATGAGGAAAAGCCAGAGTCACAGCCAGATACGGAAGCTACATCTCTCCTCTGTGAGTCAGCAAATCCTAACTCTGCAATGCTGACTCAGCAGCCTTCATACAGTCTGAAAAGACTCTCACTCACACTGTTGGAAACAAATCTGCATTTTTGTATAAAATATGAGCATGGGGGCAAATACTAAACCAAACGCAAGAAGATGTGGGTCAACACTACTAATTACGATATAAGTCGGTTAACCTCTATTAGCCTATTTCCTTACTGGTAAAAAATGAAAATAATAGTATCTCTCATTATGAAGAGACAATAATACCACTGGAAAGAGCCATTTTGAAAACTTACTGCACAAAAGTGGTGGAATTCAACAGCTGCAGCACCGCCAGGGGTGGCTTTGGAAATTTGTAGGGGCCTTGTTTCATCACAGTGATTTGGGAAGGCCTATTACTTGAGGAGCATTCCATTGGTGGATATCAGAGATGCTATGTGCCCTGAAATATTCAAGAGAGTCCTGTACAAGAAAGCACTTACTGCCTCCAGTGAATTTTCTGAAGTCACAGACTTTTCGAGAAGCCAAACATTTGTGTAAGTGAAACACTTATAATAATCTGAGTGTAGACGCTTACTTGGATTAATATATAAACACCGAGCAGTTTTGCATGGCTGCGATAGACACTGAATTTTCCAGATGAAAACTGCCATGTAAATTAAGAAAATATAGAATTTAGTTTGTTCGGAACTTTCCCAAGTGTTGCTTGCCATTTTGAAATTTATATCACCAATGCTGCTTGTTATACATGTGTTTCAGTTGGCTTTTGTAACTGTAGTATTCGGGGATTTATATATGCATACAAATGTACACACACATATATGCATATACACACACATGCATTTATAGGCATACACATATGGATTGCATAACCTTTCTTTCTAAAATGTGAAGAAAAGTTTAAACAGGAAAAGATTAGTTGAATATTACCTTAATTTTGAATTTATAAATTTCAAGTATGTGCAAGAATTTGACAGCTTCATGGTTCTATTAAGTGCAGTGGTACCTAAGTACTTACATATTGAAACATGTTGTTTGATTAAAAATTACTTTTCTCATCATTGCCCTTTATACTACAATTAGAGCATTATGCTGACGTTTTTGAAATGATGCTTGTAGATGAGCTATGTTATCTGTGAATTTAATTTCAGAATAGTGAAAGGGCAATACAAAAAATATGCTTTATAAAAGAAGAGCTGGGACTGCGAAGCTCGCAGACTACTGCACTAAAGAAGTGTGAAGCATTGCTGTTTGTCCTTGGTTTGGCACTAGAGACTGATGAATTAGAATTAGCTAGGGATAGGTGATTCTCCGCTCTTTATGATGTCAAGGCCATCAAATTAAACATCTCCCTACTTGCTTCCTTTGTTTTCTGGTATGTGTCCATTAGCTATGCTTTGCTAAGATAATCTGTGGACAGATCATAGACAGTTTTCTGAAAGAAAAGTCAGCTGTGGGTGTGAGAGATAACCCTAAGGAACAATGGCTGCTGGCACAACTGGACCCTTAATTTGATATCCACGTGTGCATTTGTGCCTGGGGGCTTAATGAGAATGCTGCTGTTTCTTTGTCAGCAACTCCACTAAGTGCCAATTACAGTGTTTCTTCTAATGTGGTTATATCCTGGGCTGTGTTTAAAATATTATTCTACTTCTAACCACTTACTGAGAAATGTTTTTTTTCCCCTCAAATGTGTTAGTGTGTTAAATGTGTCTGAACATTTGAGAAAGCAACGGAGATGTAAACCAGAAGTCAAGAACGAGACACATTTCCTAACCTTAGCCCATGTGCTAGACTCTTCCACAAACAATGATGTGTTCACTCTATGGACTGTGAATTATCACCTCAATCTATACTTGAGGAAATAGAAATAAAGAATAAGGGCTCATAGATGAGTGCAAAATTTGGGAATGAAAGCCATACTACCTGATTCCAAAGCCAACAATCTTGTCAAGATATTTCTCTACTTTCTGTCCCCAGCCAACACAAATCTATTTGTTTATCCAAATAGTCCAATTGTAGGAAGGACACAGCAATGGCCATGAGCTTAGTTTTTCCTTTTGAGAAGCTCACAGAATTATATGGTAGGCAGACAAATAATAAGAGATTATTAGGATGAAGGGTATTGCACAGTTACAAAAGACTATCTAGTAAGATGGTCACCCATCAATTCCCTTTTTTCTGTCTGGGAATGAAGTCCATCTCCTCTCTCCTCGAATCTAGACTGCTTTGTAATATTCTTTTGGCCTATAGAATGCAACAAGAGTCCCACTATGTCAGTGCAATACCTAGGCCTTAAGAGACTGGAGAGATTCCATTTTCACTCTGCTGAAGCCCTGAGCTTCTCTGAAGTGTTCAGCTACCCTCTGGAAAGTGAAACTTGACCATCCACCAGATATCACAGACATTCTAGCTGAGGTGCCGGCAAGGGATGACGCCTTCTGGGATCCTCCAGCTCTACTGGATATGACCAACTAATATCACCCAGAGTAGAGATGAGCTATCCCTGTTGAGCCCTGCTAAAATTCCTCACCCACAAAATCATGAGCAGTGAGATGGTTTTTACTTTAAATTATCAATTTTGAAATGGCCTATTACATGGCAATAGACCTCAGAAATAGAAGCACCATGGAACACCTTGATGTAAGAGAGAGACTCCTGGGGGAGCCTGAGAAAGATTTACAGAAGAAGCAGAATTTGAGCTGAACCTTACAGGGATGAGTGGATCCTCAGGGAAAGCTTTCTATTGCCCCCCTCAGGAGCACATATCCCACCTTAGTAGCAAAACACAACAAATGACAATTTACCAAAAATATAAGAAAAAGGTTCCAACAACCAGAACTTTTGCGTTTGAAATGAGGAAGAATGCCTCCTTCTGCAGCAATCTGAAAAAGACCCCTGAGGAGTAAACAACCTTATTTCATAGATGTGTTCAAAGGAACTCCCGCCGGGCTGCACTCCAGCTCAAGGTGCATTTTCACACTTCCCTGTACACATTAAGGTCTGCCCTGTATTCTCTTCAAAGATTCCCCCTCACCCTTATCAAGTCACTTTATTTGCAGCCATAAAAACGTGCTAAGAAGATTTCCCCCTAGTTAGTTTCTTAATTTTTATGACTTCCAAAGGAATAACTTTCCAGTGCTTCTTTCCTGGTAGGTACTCTTGAAATGGGTGTGGAATTATATGGTACTGAGTGTGCAATTAATCTGTCATAAAGAATTTTTTTTTTTTTTTTGCGAAGGAAGCAATAAAAGCCAATGACTTTTGCTAAACTTCTTCTCACAATTTCTAATGAGTCAACATGTGTTGAGAAGAAGAAATTAGTCAGAGAAGAATGTATCCTATTATGCAGCCTCACTTTTGCGAGAGTGAGTCAGAGATTCCCCTGGGTGGTGTTCTGGGCACCTGGCTGGGATGAGTAGGTTTGAGGGGTGAAAGAGAGACTCTTTCTTAAAAAACTTTAAAGGAAACTCTAGTAGAGAATCTTTTAAACAGAGTCCAATTGAAAACAAACAAACAAAAATCTGTAGCCAGACTTTGGTTCTATGACTATGGAAAAATGTTTAACATTGTTTTCCCCTATCCTATAAGTCATCTCAATTTCTAACTGGTCTGGCAAACCACTGCCCCACTACACAAGACAAACAGAGGTAAGATCAGCATTCAGTGTGGTGACCCCACAGAGACTGACCAGATAAATAAGTCTTTTTACCGGTATATTCCATATGAGCTTGGAAAAGCACTAAGCTAGGGTGAGCGAGCCCCATGTGAACGAAGCTCAGCCAGGCTTCTGAGGGGTTGAGATACTTCAATGCAAGAGATGAACACACAGAAAATACTATAGTGGGAGTGAGGGGGGAGAGAGGCCTGAATTTGCGGAATGCTGTTTGAGAATGGAATTGTCGCCTCTACTGCTTCCAGATTGAAACGAGGAATTTTGGTGGTGGTGGTGGTGGTGGTGGTGGAGATGCATTTAAACCCTGCCCTGGCGATGTGACCTGAAGGCAGGAGGAAGGAACGCAGGCTACCCTCTAATACATGGACAACCACGTCTATACTAAACATATTTCCAGGACCCAAAACTGTCCGGACAATAAGACAAACATTTTTAAGAATGCATTGTGGACTGTTTAGATCCCCTACCCAATCCCAGTGTGATGGTATTAGGAGGTGGGACCTTAGGGAGATAATTAGGTCGTGAGGGTGGAGACCCCATGAATGAGCTCAGTGCCTGCATGAGAAGAGGCCAGAAAGCTCCTGCGCTGTGAGGATATAGCGAAGAGAGCAGCCTGTCACTCAGAAGAGGGCTTCGGCCAAAACCCGACCATGCTGCCACCCAGAGCTTGAACTTCCAGCCTCTACAATGTAAGAAACAAGTTTCTGTTGCTGATAAGCTACCCAATCTATAGCAATTTATTTTAGGAGTCCGAGCTAACTAAGACAGTATGAGACCGAGGGTTGTGGTAACCACAGCACAGTGAAGCGAGTTCAGGACCCCTGCCCATCCCTGTGTTTCTGTACCAGGTTAGTGAAATGCTTTTTATAAGTCCTGCTCCTCCAGTAATTAATAATATTGGGGCAAGGATGACAATGTGTTTAAATGGTGCTTTTTTATTTTCACAATCTTAATTTTTTTAAAAAAAGATTTGTACTAATAACTGGAAGGAGAAACATATGGGAGGGCACAGAAGTGGCGAGCAATTATTTTTAAGTTGGATATATTCAAGCTTCACTTCGGCAAGAACCCAACCAGTAAATATCACTGTGGGAATGCTAACATGGAAACTGGTTTCATCTTTGTTTATTTCCTATTTAATAAACATTTATGGGGAAGCTGTGTGCGGGGTACTGTGCCTCCTACAGACCTGCTCTCCCATCTGCCTGGTCAACCTTTCCACAAAGAGAGATTGCCAGGACCGCCAGCTCAGCGGGCCTCAAACGAAACTTATCTGGCCCCCAAAACCTGTTCCTCCACCTGTGTTTCTTATCTCAGTAAATGACATCACCAGCCTCCCAAATGTTCAGGCCCCCACCTTTGGAATCATCTTGGGCTTCTCCTCCCTCACTGCTCCTCACGTATCACATCAATTGTCAACTTTGATCATATTTCCTATTATCCTTTCCATTTAATTTTTCTAGCAATTTCTTGCCTAATCTGTTCAACCACCTCCTAACTGACCTCCCCATTATAAATGGGCGACTCTTCATTTTTGCCTCTTACCCTGTACTTACTTTTCTGATAAACCAGTAGCAGTTTAACTGCTGGAGAGAGAGAAACTCTTTCTGTTCCGGTGGATTTGACGAGAAGATATAGGATCGAGAGCCGCTGCAGTGGTCTTAGGACCACAGCGCAAGAGCCTTGTCTGAAAATGGAGCTGGCACAGAGAGGTACGCTCGGTCCTGACCTTCTTTTGAGGACTCGGATACAGTTGTATACCTACTTTGTTTCAATTCTCTTTCCAAGCTGATCCATATATCACAGCTTATTTTTACTCGATCATAAAGTTCTACTCACTCCTTTGATTAAAATCTCTAGTGACTATCAGATAAAAAGTAAATCTTAAATGGTTTAGCATTACCTAGAAGTCCTTTACAATCTCTGACTTTAATCTAATTTTCTTCCACCCAACTCCAAATAGGCTCTTACTCTCACACTTCTATAGTTTTTCTCCTTAGGCTTTTACCTCTATTTGGAATGTCCTATCTCCTATATTTGTTTGCTGAACTCCTATTCAAACTGTGAAGCCCCGCTCAATTGCTATTACTAATACAAAGCCTTCTTTGCTCCAACTCCCCATTCTCAAGCCTAGTGAATGGTTTCCTCCTCTGTGCACATCAGCCACTATAGCATTTACCATGCTGTGTTTGGTGTTGCTTGTTTGGGTACCCACCTTGCCCCTTAAATTAAAGGTGCCTCAGGTTAAAATGTAGAAGACTGTTCATACCAGCATTGTTTGTAACAGCCCAAACATCCCGGATAGCCTTCAGCAGTAGAATGGATGAATATATTATATTTTATTCATACAATGGAATGCTACAGAGCAATGAAACAAAAATGAACTACAGTTTCGCCCAGGCTCACAGATAAAATACTGAACACGAGAAGTCAGTTGCAAATGAACACATACTATCTGATTTCGTTTGGATAAAATTCAAAAACTGGCAAAACAAAACTATACTGTATAAATTTATCTTTGGGTGATAAAATTAAAAATTAGCAAGAGAGTAATTACTAAAGGCTAATAGTTACCCGAGGTGAGGAGAGAACTGCAATCAGGAAGGGGTATACCAGGAACTTCTTGGTGTTGGCAAAGGACTATTTCTTGACTGGGATGGTGCTTATACATGTGTTTACTTTAAATTAATATTAAACCTTAAATATAGCACTTCTCTGCACATCAATGAAATTTCACTATAAATAAGGATTTATTTATTTATTTATTTATTTATTTATTTATTTATTTATTTATTTAGAGAGAACGGGAACAGAGGAATTGGGGACATTAGATACATCCTATGCCCTTGTCTTTGGGTCACATTCAAGATACAAAGTCCCAGGAGAGAACATCCTATTGGGCCCGCCTATGCCATATGTCTAAACTGCCAGAGCAGGAACAGGAAGGATCTGGGCTACACTGTGGGACCCCTTTACCCCAAGAAGGCATACTAGGTTTCAAAAGGAGCGGGATTTGAATTCCAGGTCACCAAACCAATTATATCCTATAGAAGTTCTAGAATCTTCAGAGTTTTGTTGTTTTTTATCTGTTAAATGGGGATGGTGGTGGTAATAGTTCATGTCCCCATTATCTCATCTTAGGGAGATAGAAGACCCCAAATTACTTGGATAATCCAAAAGCTTTTCATAAAACATGCAAGACTTTATTCACAGTAGCAATGCAGAAAGGCCTAGGCAGAGATGTGCTGTTATATTTTACGGTAAACCCTTGATAAGGCTAACCCCATTTCTAGAAACAGGGGGCGGATTGTGGCCAAGTTGGATGAACACCCTAACTGGACAACAACTGTGAAAACAAGCAAAGAAATTAAAAACAACAACAACAAAAAACCACCATTTGATTCTTTCTGTTTCTCTTTAGCAAAGAACAATGAAGCCACAGGCTGGTGAGTTTTGGCAACTTTGCCACAGAACCAACCCCAGGAGCACACTGCCCTGTAACGCACGATTATGGTGTAGCTGTCTTGAAAGTTGGAACCTGCTGGAACGTTCATTCCGAAAAGCTTTTAGGGCTTTTGCCTGTTTTGTTCCCTCTTTCAACAAGAAAATGAGGGAACAACAAAATTCCACAAATTCTTTCATATAAATTATTGACTAGCTCTTAGGGTAACCTTTGTTATGCTGGGATTATCTGGTGCAAATGCACTTCCTGGAAGCAAAACAGAAAGAAATATGCTCACAGCTCTAGTGTAGGCACCGTCCTTGGGGGTGGGGGTGGGGGGTGGGGGGGGTGGCGGCTGGGAACCTCTCCCTCCACAGATTCTATAAAAGGGAAAATAACACTGACTCCACAGCCCTCAGATGAGGTTAAGATTTGTTTGTGAACTTGCAGACGTTTTTTAATTGTTCCTCTTTTTCTTCATTTCCTCCCCTCATTTTGTTTTCCTGTCTTGAGGGAATTCAGCAATCCTGCAGTGTGGAAGAATTCACACCAAGGCAAGAAGGTCATTGCCCTGTGCAGAAGGAATGCAGGGAGGGGGAGCTCCACGGCTGGGAGCCTGCGAGGCTTATGCTTCAGGCTGTATTCCAGCACAGAGACAGCAACTCTCCAATAATTAATATCCCTCAGTGAACAAATAGATACAGTGCAAGTCTTTAAATGATGGCCTTTATTATGGGAAAATGAAGGTGCATTTCAGCGCTATGGGTTACTTAGCATTTGGAACGTTTTGCATTTGCTTTTATTATAAAAATAAAAATATATGCACATTGAAGAATTTGAAAAAATATAGAAAAAGAAAAAAGCACACGTAAGAATAAAAAAAAAATCACTCATCACCCTACTCTCCAGATAGCCACGTAATATGGTGATATGCTTCTCCTTCATAGAACTTATCCCTTTCTAGTACAAATTATGTTTATTTACCTTGCCCAACATATCTCACTGGAAACGTCAGAATAAGCCTAAATAAAAATTGAAGAAGCCCCAAATGTGAACACATTTCCTCGCCCATTAAAAAATTCAGTATCAAAAGTGGTATCTACAATCTAGTTTATATGAATAACAAATTAAACTACAACATTCCCTCTCCTCAATTTCTCATTCTGCTGTTTCAGCCAGCGAGCTCTCATTTGGGGCCCAGTAAGATGGGAACTCCATCAGCCTGTATCCTGGTCGGTCTTCTACTGAAAGGGGCAAATCTCTGCCAGTATCTCCTAATTTTCAAAGCCCCTGGATTCCTGTGTTCTTAAAATGCAGGCTAATCCTCAATTACTCCAGCAATTAACCTGAACAAAATGACTTCCCATACCAGCATCATTGTGGTCAGTCTAGATCATAGCCCACGCTCCTGCATTTGGAGGAAAGGGAGGTACAATTGTTGCAAATTTTCCTCTATTATATTGTTTACTTTTTAATCTGGCTTATTCTATCCTGTTCTTGAAACAGAATTTGGAGGCGGTTGTTTTTTTGTATATATAATTAAATCTACAGATATTTTGCTCTGCGATTTTATTCCATTGCTTAAGGTTTGTCTTGTTTAATTTTTAGACAAGTGAGAAAATGCTTATTCAAGAATGCCACTGATCATATCCCAGGCCAGATGTTCCCAACTACTCAGGTGGGCGCTCTCATCACCATCAAGGTAGGGACCCAATTCTCTCCCACTCTCCACCCCCAGACACAATTTCTGGATTGAAAAATATGTTGTGACATTGTGAGGAGGGGGTGTTTGTACTGAGCAGTGTAACAAGGACCAGGTCTAGTCTCATGACACAGCTGGGCACAACCCCTGGTGATCAGGAAACTGGTGAGGCCCAGGAAGGACCAAGTTCCAGTTGCACCTCCTGGAGAATTTATTGCCACGAGCCTGCCTTATGGCAGTAGAAGATTCTCACTCTTTGGGTCTGAGCATTTGGCTAGTGAGCACTAGGCTCTCCCAGGCTTTTGGATATTGTTTCTCTAGGTGGCCCTTCTCCAAGTCCACTAGCCTCCTTCTGTCTTTTTATTTTTCGGCTACCTTCCCCACAATCAACTCCCAGAATCATGGGGACCTGTCGGGTGTTTTTCTCACTCGCTCCTTCTTTCCCCACCCTCCTTTCCCCAGTTCTCACCTTGCACTCAGAACAAATGCACTGATCATTCATTTCACCATCGCTGAATTTTTACACAGAATCATTCCAACAGGAAAGCTGGTTCTTCTCTCCTTCAGGGCTTAATCTCCCTACTCCTCAGAGGAATATTTGTAGGTCAGCCTCCAAGGAGTACTGTCCCTCCCCAACTCAAAATGGGTTAGTCTTCTAATGTAAATAAGAAAAACAGAAAGAAAAACAAAAGTAAGTTTTTTTCCATATTAAAATAAGTTAAATAAAAATAAAACTCTTCTACGTAGTAGAACTGCACTTATACAGGGTTTGTTTCTAAAGTCAACATTAAAAATCCTTTAAATCACTCAAAGTAGAGATTACTTACATTAAACACACTAAAGTCTGAGATTTACTTTGTAAACTAAAGGAAGGAATTAGAAGATAATCTATATGCAGATGGCTAGTCATTCAAAGTATTCAGCCTTTAAAATAACAATGAAATCTCCAGCAATAAACTGAGGAATGAGTGGAGGATCTTAAAGTGCTTCTGCTTTCCTTCAGGGTTCATTCCACTCTATTTTATTCATATTATATGTGTGTTTGTTACTTTGAAAATTAAACAAGATAGTGAAGGGGCAGGTTACCAAGAGTTAAATTACCAAATAAACAAGTAAATTAAATACTTGTCTATCTGTTTATCTATCTATGTAGACAGATTCGATTGATTGACAGACAATAGACTACAGTAATACTACTAACAAAATATAATTGCTGTTAATATATTAGTGTTTCCTTCTAGATTTTTATGTACACACACACACATTGTATACATTGCAATGCCCCTCTTGTAACTAAATATTTTCACACTCCCTAATTATTTCTCAGATTCTTTATCTTTAAAATTTGCACATTCTGTTTTTGGAATGTAACATGTAACTTTGAATTAAAATTGTTTTATTATCAAATTATAAAATTTTAAATTCATGTCATTTCTCTTTGTACATTGTTTTTACTCTCTTGTCTTGGTACTCTAAAATAAAATTAATATTAACCGGTATTATCCTGTAGTTTCTTCTATTAATTTATTTTATTGTGTATTTTTCCATTTATAACCCAGTTTTCTTGTCATGGAAGTTGTGTGGGTTCTCGATATGCAGTGTAAGGTGTACGCAGTGTAAGGTGTAAGATGTGTGGGTGTAAGGTGTGTGGGTTCTTTGGAAAAGACAGTAATGCTGGGGAAAACAGAGGCAGCAGGGAAAGAATAAGACCAGACATGAAATGAATTGGCTCCATAAAAGAAGCCGTAGACACTAACTAGTCTACAGGAGCTAGGAAGGGCTGTTGAGAACAGAACATTGACATCACTCTTTTATAAGGTCACCAGGAGTCAGAGCTGACTCACGGGTATATAACACATACCCAAGGTGTGTGCTGGAAATCAAACCTTTTCCTCAAAAATGTTAGTTTATTTCATCATCATTATCTATTCGACAATCTATTCTTTCTCCACTATTTGAAATAGCCCTTATAGTATACAAAAATTCTTATTCTATTTTTAGAGTTTTATGACATTCTACATATCTGCTCTTACACCAGATTGCACTGTTTTAATTAACAGCATTTTATAATACATTTATTATCTAGAAAATCTTTTTATTCTGTATAAATATTTTTTCCCTCTAGGTTGTAAGCTTCTTAACAACAAGGACTATATTATTTCAATACTATGTTTATCGAGACTTTACATGGGCCCAACACAGTGGTAGGCAATAAAAATACCTTTTATATGTAGGTTATTTTGGTTTCCAAAGCTTTCTTTATATACTTTTCAAGTTAGTTCTTCCGCATCCAAATTCCCTTACCAGTATGATAAAGGTTAAGACCAAATGGTCAAAAGCTCCTTATGCCTCAAATATGGGCACATAGTAGGTACTCAGAGAATTCTTATTGGTCGGTCCACATTGTTTCTTATTCTACTCAGGAAGGACAGCTGAAAAACAATGAGAACCACAATTTAGAGCCAGAGACCTAACATTTTGATGAAGTATTAAAAAATAATTCCATCCCCCAAACATATATTCATAGCCCATGGACACAGACAATAGATGGGGGAAGGCCTTGGGTGGGGTGGGAGATGGCTGGAGGAGGGCAAAGGGGGGAAATGGGGGACATCTGTAATACTCTCAGCAATAAAATAAATTTTAAAAAATTCCATCCTAAACAAAATTAGAAGCCTCCTAAGACTCCACTAGATTTGTTGTCTTAAACTGCGGTTGCCCTGAACAGATGGCCCTGTGAGTGTGATGACTAGGAGGAGCAACAGAAATACACCATGGTGAGGTATTAGTTTCCTACGGCTGCGGTAACAAATTACCACGACACTGGTGGCTTAAAACAACACACATTTATTCTCTCTAGTTCTGGTCATCAGAAGTCTGAAGTCAGTTTCATTGGGCTGAAATCAAGGGCCATGCCCACTCCTAAAGCTCTAGGGGGAAAAAAATCCATTTCCTTGCCTTTCTTCCTTTCTTTAGAGCTTCATTCTTTGCATTTCTTAGCACCTGGCCTCTTCCTCCGTCTTTAAAACCAGCAGAGTAGCATCTTGCTTCCATTATCATATTGGCTTCTTCTGTTGTTAAATCTCCCTCTACCTCCGGCTTGTGAGGACACCTGTGGGACACCTGTGATTATATTTAGGGCCTACATCAGATAATCCAGACTGATCTCATTTTAAAATCATTCATTTACTCACATCCGCAAAGGCCCTTTTGCATATAAGGCGATATTCAGAGGTTCCAGAGATTAGGGCCTGGATATTATATAGAACCTCTTTGCATCCTACCACAGTGAGTACCCCCAACCTCTCTGAGCCACGGGTTTCAATTAATGGGCCAAGAGAATGTACTTTTCTCCTAGGGTGGTATTTCTGTCCAGGAAGATGCTTCTTTATTCACTCATAGAATAGGATATGAGCAAGTATGGAGGCTACAAAACATCGACATAGTCCCTGCTTTCAAAGGGCTCCACAGTTTTTGTGGTTTTATTTTATTTTTATTTGTTGGTGGTGTTGTTCTTAATGTAGACTATATATCCTTGGCAGTGGACTCTATTGATGTTACTATTTATGCTGTAGGGGAGGGAAAAAAAGTTTTCCTCTACCCTCTTAGGCTCAGTTGCTGGAGCATATAAATTAAATGGATGAAAGACAGACTAACAAGAGAAAATGTTTATTTCCTCTTATGGTACACATAAACTAATTACTAAAATTCTGCAGCACACCAAAAAATATAATTTTTGCCGATCTAACAGAAAAAAATAGGACAGCTCTTGTTGTGTTGGCTGTTGTCATTTTTTTAATTTGACAATCTAAAGAGGTCAGTGCTCCTGACTAAATAGTCAGGTGTTGCATGTTTTAAAAATTCTTGCGGCACCCCAGCATGTTGTGGCACTCACTGGTTGAAATGAAAACCCTTGAAAGCAGTAAGGCTTGAGAGCCTATATACAATTTTAACAAAAGGTGATGAATTTTGGAGATGCTATGAGACAAAGAGAAGGGGATTTGGGTTTCATTGGGTAGCAAATTTGGGGAAGGTAAATAAATATATGGGGAAAACTAATGGAAGATAAGGGTTTGCTCTTGCAGACCTATTTGGTGCTGACTTTCTGGGTCCATTGATGAGGGTTGCTCTCCTCCTGGTAAGGGGGAGGGGAGAGGGAAACACTTCAACAGAGAGAAATTTATGTCCTGCTTTTTAGCAGATAGGAGGAAGGCAAAGAGCTCTTTATACATTTGCTGCTTCTTAGTTGCTTTTAGTTCAAAATAATGCTTATGACAAAGTGGCATATTTCGGGGTGGCATATTTTGAGCCCTTTCAATGCCAGATGTCCCTAAGTCTCCTAACCATTATAAGTCTCATCTATTATTCTTATCTACTGAAGCCCTATTCTCCTATCCTCCATTCTGGTTGTCAGAGGATAATACACACACACACACACACACACACACACACACACACACCCTTAGCCAAATAAATATGCATGTAAAATAATAGGTAGTAGTAAGAGCTATTTTTTAAAATTAAAGTAAGGGAGAGAGACCAGTGACAGGGAAGGGTTGGTGGTACCACTTTATGTAGGGTAATCAGAAAAATATCTCTCTGATTGGATTACATTTTAGCAAAGGCCAAAAGGAAACATAAAGGAACAAGTCAGGTAGCTAGCTAGGGGGAAAGAATTATAGTCCAAGGAACTAGCTCACTGTGCTCCTGTGTTTAAGGAATAGTAAAGAGGCCAGTGAAATTTATCCCACCCCAATATCTCACAGCTTCTCCCTCCTCCAAACTCTCTACCTTTCCCTTCTTGTTCCAGCCAACTCATTCCTTTCCATGCCATTATTACTGTTTTTCTGAGTTAATTCCTACTGATTGTCTATTGTGTGTTAAGTAACATTCTAACCACAGTAACACATTTAATCCCCTTCAATAAATAGGCAAATTGAAGCAGGAAGAGGTTAGATAAGTTGCCCAAAATCATACAGCCAGTAACTGTCTGAGCTGGAATTTGGATCCAGGCAGTTGGTTTGGGAGTCTGGCCATCTACATAATTATCTATCATTTTCACAGACACCAAAGCTTTTGTCTTTTCCCAGAATGCTCTCCTCCATCCATGGGACTATCCTTAATACTCAGTTTTTGTTGTTCCTCTAAATCACTCCCATGAGATTTCCCCCCAACTCCTCCCTTCAAGCTCTGTCCATTATGTTTAGGCAGCTATTTGTCCTTTAGTTCCCAGTGTGATAGTCCTATTTACCCCCAAGGGACCATAAGTTCTCTGACCCCAGGGCCATGTCCCACCCTTCAGCCAATAGCACCTGAAGGGGCTGGCACAGGGGTGCTCAGAAAGAATTGTGGACTAATGACTACTTTTCATCAGTCTGAAGATGCACCCTTTTGTTACATTTAACATCTCTGAGATCAGTCATCCAATTGACGGTATGTCAGTGTTAATCGGCAGGTTTCTTTTCTTTCTTAGCAGCCTCATAGACGTGATAAAATGCAGTCATTAAAAATCTTGACCTCGACCCTTCATTTGGCGACTTGGTATTAGGAGGATTTGCTCTGCACGGTGGAGTGGAGAGGAAGTGACCTTGCTCTTTTCAAACCATACCAGTGCTGCAGCAGAAAGCTCTTTGATACCATTCAACACACACTCAGTAAAATTCCATTAATTAGGTTATTTATGTGACTTCTGAAATGAAGGGAAAAAAAATCACACGTAGAAAACGATGGTGAAAGGCTCAGGACTTTTGTTAAATATTCAAGGCCCCCTCCACAGGCGTTACAAAGAGGAGCCTCCCACCCAACAGAGAAAGTTTTTGAAGTACACAGATAACGTCTTCTACAATTTATTTTCTCTGCTGAAAAAAGAAACTCATGCAGGAAACATTTTAAAACCAAGTAAATAAAAGAGATGCCCACAATTTCCTGCGAGTCTGATTAAAAATAGGAACTCTGCAATCATGAAAGTCGCTCATCTGGCAGCTGCAAGGCTGCACCTTGGGAAGCTGGAGTCGCTGGCAGCTGCAGAAAGCAGGGCCTGGCAGGTGTTCACACATGCCCTTTAGGGGGAGAGAAGGCTGCTTTTCAGAGGCTTATGTGGAAAAATATATAAATGGCTTCTTAAGAATAAAAGATAGGTGTTAAAAAATTATTTGATCTACCACTTTCTTATTTCCATCTCCACCCCAGTCCTCCTATTTTGCCTTAACCACGTTCTCCAAAGTGAATTCTAATTCCTTGCACCTAAGGGATAGACCGAAATTCCCCCCTAAAAAAACAGGGCTTCAAATAAACAGTTTTGTTTTCCCCTCCTTCACATACCAAAAATATTGCAAAGCAATGCAGACCTTAGCTCTGTTACAAGTATTTACGGCTGTCTTTTTTTTTTTTGGCTCCTGAATTACAGGCACATGGATTGGATCTTCAAAGCAATATACAGGCTTTAAGCTGAGAGATTCTCATCAAGTCCGTGGGAGGCACACAGCGAGAATCCTGTAATATCTCAGAGGATTTATTCCTTTTAAAGTTCTTTTATAAGACGCCTTTGCTAAGGGATTTACAAGAACTAAAGATTATTTAGTGATAATGGATGAGAAATGTTGCTGGAAGCGTAAAAGGCAGCCACATTCCCACCAAAAGAATTTCTTATAAATAATGTCATTATGGAACAAAGAATACCAAATGAATTTAATCATTAGCTTCTAATTGAAGGGCTCTGCCAAATTCGCTTCTCCTGGCTACATTAGCTATTTTCTGTTCAGTGGGGCTCTGTCAGATGTAAACAAAGAGTAGGTGAAGGAGCACCATTATCACAAAGCTGGCGAGACAAGCCCGGGCCAATGGATTGGTGGTGGGAATTGGATATTGCATCTCTTCTTTCTCTCATGACCTCACACTTCCCCATTTATTCCCAGAGAGGCCTCCTAATCGATGGATTTTGGCCAGCGGAAGTCAAATAATGGCTTATTAAGGGATGCCAGGGCTGGAGTCTCTTAAACAAAGCAAGGGCCAAATAATGCTTCCAGACTGAAACAGAACACTGACTTAAAATGAGTGTTTTCGCTGAAAGAAAAAATAAAAGTGACTCGGTTACATGCCACATTTTTAAGACAAGGACTTTACAGTCAAATAAACATTTCTAGGAATTCTTAAAGAGGGCATGTATATACACAGCTCTAGAGATGAATCCTCATAAAGCCTCAATTGAGAAAGTTCCTGGCCCACATCAACTGAATTGTGTGATTAATTAAACAATAACCAAAATATTTCTCAATTAAAATTTTGAAAAAGTTAACTAAAAAGTTTTTACAAATGCATTAAACCTCTTCTATGTTGTATTTAGTGTAGCAGTAGAGAGACCACACTTGGTCCTTTCTTTTGAAAACTGAGGCTTTTCTCATCTTTTTGACCATCAGTTCTATTTCTATAGAAATAAAATCTAGAAGGCAAAGTGATCCCAAGAAATGTCCTGGAAATTGTTTTAAGATCCTTGATATGAGTTCTTAAAATTTCACTCTCTCACCCCCTCCTCAAAGAGGGAAATTCAGTTAATCGAAGGCCTAGGTTAAAATAGAAGTTGAATGCTTATAATTCCAGATCCTTTCACTAACCCAGTTCTTATCCACACAAAACTGTAGTTGAAGAATTTACTTCAGGATATTCAAGTAGATTGCACTCCCTTACCCACGAAAGGGTTGATTGAAAACTGAATCATTTAAATTGACCTATATGAAAATACAGCACTTCTGACATCATTGTTATCATGAGAAATGGCTAAATGCTTCTATTTTTTTCACAGCTGAAGCCAAAGCTGAATGAAGATCCTCTGTTGTCCCATGTTTTGCAAGGACTAGAATGTCTGTGGAACTGAGACAAGATGACTTGCTTGATGACAGGTGAGAGAACTGGATGCCAGAGCCATCAGTTTTGTCCTGGCCACAAGAAAACGGGCACTCTCTTAAGAGAAACACTCACTATTTGATATACCCGAAGATGAATATAGATCTTTTAAGGGGCTTCACGTGCCGTTAGAAAGACTGCACTGTGTTCTCAGACAGTCAAGTATTACTCAGTTACAGAGGGAATTCACTCAGGCCTACAGACAAATGGGCTTCTCAGGGAAATGGCAACATCAGACACACAGAGGAAGATCTAAAGGACCAATGTTTCTAAAGTAATCATCTTCAAGCCAGTCAGTGTGTAGAAAAAAATATATGTAACACTTCATTCTAGAAATTTCCATGGAAAGCCAGTGCTCTGAGTTCCCTGCCACTCCTCCATTGTCTGGACTTGTCAAAGAACTTAATCTATAGAGGTAAGAATTGAAGGGGGTAAGGGAGAGAAATAAGCAGCCCTCTTATTTCTACTTTGCATTTTAGTCAGAGACCAGGACAGTTGAAAGCCAGAAGAGTTGAGCAGAGAAAAAATTCAGGGATTTCTCAGGCCACTCACCCATACTATCTATCCCATGTGGTCTTTCTTCTGTTTGTAGTTTCACTAAGGATAGAGGAGCCACATACAATCTCCATTCCCTCCCTCCTGTGTGGTGGCAGTGATGCGAAGCCACCTTTGGGAATCCAAAAGAATTTGGAATTCAGGTGGAGTTGTTTTCAGAGAGAAAAGATGGGAAAAAAATATAAGAATGTAAGCAAATCTTGTGAAATCCATTTATACAGGACTTTATTTTTTCAAAGTGCATGGGAGTTTAAATATGTGAAGAATGCACATGGAAGCTGAGTAGCCAAAGGAGTAGACTGTGCCATTTAACAATTTATTATCACTCTCTTTGGAAAATCCAGCCTTCTTTGCCTGCTCTGTGCAAATCAAGCTTTTCCTTTTTTCAAAAAACATTTGCTAGGTGGCACAATGTTTCTTAATTGTATGGAGGTTTTTTCAATTTTTTTATTGAGATAAAACCGACATACAAGTTACCATTTTAAAGTATACAATTTTGTGATTTTTTTCAGTGTATCACTTATTTCATAGCATTCTGTCACCCCCCCACCCCCCCACCCCCCGCAAAATTCTGTAACTTGGCAATCCCGACTCCCTCATTCCCTGACAACCACTAATCTACTGTCTGTCTCCAGACAAATAGATTTATTTGCCTGTTCACATGTGTCAACTTCCTTGTGTCTGAATTCTTTCATTTAACATAACTTTTTGAAGTCTCATCTAAAGCATGTATCAGTACATCATTCCTTTTTTTTGACTGAATAATATTTCATTTAATGGATATACCACTTTTTGTTTATCCACAGTTTCATTTAGTCAGTTGATGAACATTTGGGTTGCTTCCACTCTTTGGCTATTATGAATAATGCTGCTGTGAACATTCATGTACTAATTTTTACGACAGCATTTGCTTTCAGTTCTCTTGGATGGACATCTCGGAGTGGAACTGTTGGTGTAGTATTCCATGTTGACCCTCTTGAGGAACTGCCAAACTGTTTCCCAAGGCAGTTACATCACATTCTCTTCCAACCAGTAATATACGAGGGTTCCAACTGCTTTAGCCCCCCCAGTACTGATTTTCTGTCTTTGATTGTAGCCATCCTCATAGACATGAAGTGACATCTCGTTGTGGTTTTGATTTGTATTTCCCCTCTGACTAATGGTGTTTGTATGCTTTTAATTTTGTATTTTGAACTACCTTTAGGCTTATAGCAAAGTTTCAAAAGTAGTACAGAGAAATGCCATATGTATTTGGACCACATTCTGGACTACATGTTTTATTCCATTAGCCTACAGTATTGATCTACTCGTGAGTCATATCACACTACTTTAATGATAGGAGCTTTATGTTATGTTTTAATGTCTGGTAGTGCGAGTCCTCTCTTCAAAGTATTATTTTTCAGTGCTTCCTAGTGGTTCTTTCATGTTTGTTTCTCCACAAGAACTTGTCTATAGAATAACTTCTTGGTATTTTCACTGGAGTGGCATTGAATTTGTAAGTTAACTTAGGGCGACCTAACACTTTTTAAGTGTTGTCATCCTAGCCAAGAACAGGGAATGGATTTCCAGTTGTACAAATATGCTTTTGTGTCTTTCAGGGACGTTTCAAAATTGTCCTTGTATAGGTTTTGCCCATTTCTGGTTAAAATATTTCTAAGCATTTGGTCTTCTTTGCTGTTATTGTAAATGGGATGCTCCTTAGCATTATGTCTTCTGTTTGTTGTTTTATATATGAAGGCTATTGATTCTGTATGTTAATTTTATATCCTGCTACTTTATTGAATTATTTTATTGTTAGAATTAGTTTTATCATTGATACTCTGGGTTTTTCAGAGAACTATCATATAATCTTCAACTAAAGGGAGTTTGACTTCCTCTTGTCCCATTCTTATGCCTCTAACTGATCTGCCTTGTCTAATTTCATTGGCTAACACATTTAGTACAACGTTTAATTCTTGCCTTATTCCTGACCTTAATGAAAGTGTCTCTAGTGCTTCCCCATTAGATAGAATATTAGCTTTAGGTATACATATTTTACTATGTTGAGAAGGTACCCCTCAATTATTAGTCCCTTGAGTGCTTTTATCAAGAATGGGTGATGAATTTGGTCAAAGGCTTTCCCAGCATCTATAGAAACTGTGCATTCTTTGAATACATCTTACTTTATCATATTAGAGTATAGTATTTAATGTGGTATTGGATTCTATTTCCTAATATTGTGTTTGTTGGTTGTCTTAACTTTTCCCATACCTCTATAAAGACTCCATTCGATAAATTTTCTTCAATCCCAGCTGGGTTAGAAATTTTTTGTTTAGAATTTTTGCATTAATATTTGTTAGGGATATTGGCCTGTAGTTTCCTTTCTTTGTATAGCCTTTATCTAGTTTGTGTATAGTGTTATACTCGCTCGACAAGAGAAATTAGACATTGTTCCTTTTCCGTGTTCTAGAATAACTTAGAGCACATTGGAACAATCTGGTCTTGGAAGATTTGTTAGAAATCGCTTATGAACTCAGCTGGGCATGGTAACTGTTTGGTGTGGCTTAGTTTCTTATTAACACTCTCTGTCTCTTCTGTGAAAATTTGTCTGTTTAAACTTTTAAATCTAATGGCATAATATTATCCACTTCATGGAGGTTTTCAAATTTACTTGCAAAGAGATCTGTAAAGCAGTTTCTTATAATTGTTTTTAATTTCTTCTGCTTCAATGGTTATATATTCCCCTCATCTTTTTAATTTGTATGTTTATTCTTACTTTTTTTTTTCTTAATCAAGCTAGCTAGTGGTTTGTTTATTTCGTTAATTTTTTTAAAAAAATTACAATTTGATTTGTTACTTAGATCTACTCTTTTTTCTCTTCCTTGGTTATTCCCTCTCGGCCCCAGGGTACGAGGCTGTTCCTCATATCTGCTATCCCTGTATTCTTTAGAGTTCTTACTTCTTACTAGCCAATTCCTCATCATCCAAAATAGGTAATAATTCTTTATGGTAAACTTTGTCCATTCAAATTACTGTGCTGTTTCTGTCTCTTGATTAGACCCTGACTGATACATTTGCCAACTTTGAATTTGTTCTGTCTTTCCACTCACTCAGCTCCCAGCTTCTTCCACCTTATCAAGATTACATACATGAAATATCCTTCTAATATATGTTGATCTTCGAGTCTTTAGACAGGGGCCCCTCTAATCTATCTCTCCTGGTGACATCAGATCAGTGTCTCTAAAATGCTATTAATCTAATCATGCCAGTGTTCATTTTAAAAGCCCTCAATGGATACACTGCCTTAAATATGACATCTAAACTCCTAAACATGGAACACAGGCCTTCTCTCTCCTCGCCCCTTCTTAACCCTTGTTAATCAAATCTACTGTCTCCTTTCTCTCTCCCTTTCATTTGCACTTTAGACACAATGAAAAAATGTGAAGTTCCTTGAACAATTGGATGATTTCTCTCTCTTTCTTTCAACCATCGTTAAATTGCTTCCTGTCCATAAAACTCCCCCCCGATTCCTGTCTATTTGGTGAATATCTCCTTACTCCTCAAGACCCAATTCAAGGTTCATCGTCATATATTTAGGTCTATCTTCATCTCTTAGAATGAAAAATTTCCTCAAAGGTAGGAAGCATGTCTCACTCTTTTTGAATTTCTAATTTCTTTCCCAAAGTAGGTACTGAACACATATGTGTTGACTGTTAAACAAAGGGATGAAATTTTATAAATGCAATTAGTCTTGGTATGTGCTATGAGGTTGAGTTACTTTCAGATATCTAAGAAACACCTAAGGACAAAAGAGGGCACTATTATCCCAAACCGTTTTCAATTCTATGTGAGATGACATGAGCAGGGTATAGGGTTTCAAGTCTTGAAGTCACTTCCTGGCTCCTCTACATTATAAGTTGGGTGTTCTTGCGTGAGCCACTCTGTGAATACTTTAATGTCACAATTAGAATCCCAAGGAGAAAGAGAAGGTATCCTCAGCTTGGATTTTTTTTTTTTTTTTTTTTTTAATATATCTTTATTGATTTCAGAGAGAGGAAAGGAGAGGGAGAGAGAGAAACAGAAACATCAATGATGAGTCATTGATCGGCTGCCTCTTGCACGCCCCTGACGGGGGATCGAGCCCACAACCCAGGCATGTGCCCCAACCAGGAATCGAACCCCAATCCTAGGTTCACGCTCAACTGCTGAGCCACACCTGGCAGGGCATCAGCTTGGATTTTGAAGGAAATTAATTAATGGAGTCTACACAGATGTGGAAAGGATTAAGGAAACCAACACGGGGTGTTGGGGTATTTAGAAACGAGTAACAGTGGAAAAGTGGAAAAAATAGTGTTCTTGGAACTTGATGTGAACTAGAGCTATAAGGAGGGCCTTCCTGAGAGGAGGCAGACCTAGAGAGACAGTTTCTGCTAGAACTAGACACAAAGCAACAAGGTAGCAAGGGAAGGAGTATCCCGACCTCTCTCTCCTTCTGCCCTCCAAGCTCCTGCAGGCACTTTCCCTTGGCTAAGCCCATCTAGAAGCTTCAGCCTAGGGCCCCTGAGTGATTCAGTCTGGACAGTCAGCTCCATCCTGCTCCAAGCGCGGGGCAGGGTAGATCAGGCAGAGAACAGATGAGAGAGCAAGAGAACCACCAGCAAACCCTGTGCTTTGTGAGGGGTAAAATACATATGAAAATGATATATAAGTTGTAACCTTTATGCAAGAAAGAGTATTTCCCAAATTCAGCGTCATCAGAAAATGCCAAATAATGAACAGTTTATTTCTTCTAGAAGGGATTCTTGGGACAAACATGGGAACTGATTATTTATCTTCAGTCTGTGGTTGGATGGGTCTCTTGGTTACAGCATGGTGTTGATGAGGCCAAATTAAAAGATTCAGTCACATGGCACCAGTGTTACATGGACACAGGCTACAGTCCAGGCTTTGGCCTGGTGTCCTGCCATTATTACAAGGAGGATATCCATCCATTATCACTACTCCCCACATAATTAGCAGTGGTATGTGTTAGCTGTAAGATACTCTGGCATGAGAAACAGCTTTATGCAATATTTTAAAAAGCTTATAAGCCAGTCCTAGTGATTATCCAAAATCCATCCAACCACCCATTTATTTACTTCCACAATAAATGCAAAGAACAATTCCTCACAGAGAGTGTCAGAGTGTAATTCTAGAGTGCGATTTGAGGAAGACCCCAACAAACCTTTCCCAAAAGCATTTACCCTATCCCTTGTCTCCACATTCTAATGTGAGATTCCCCCCCCCCCCCCCACACACACACTTATCAATCCCCCCTTGGGTTGTTTGCAATTGCTTCAGAAGTCCCATCCTGAAACCTACATAGGTACCTATGATTGGTGACAAATTTGCATGTGGTCTATGGTTTCATTTCCAGGGTCAGCTAGATCACTTGTTCACTCTCCTTCAACAAGTATCTGCTGAGAGCTTACTTTGTGCCAGTCACTCTGCCAGGTTGTTTACACAAACCAAGAACAGCACAACAGCGCAGCTTACTTGGGGATGGGAGAAGAATGGGAAGAGATCACAGAAGATCAGGAGCGAGGGGCCTTATCCGAGAGGACAGGACATGTGCGCCTGGTTAGCCTAATTAAGGGAGATAGCCATGGGACTGCGCCAGAAGTAAATAACGTGACCTCAGTTTGGCAAAGAGGCATGTCTGAGGATATTGCATCAATTATAATGACACTCACAATTATGCGAGCACTTACTGTGTTCCCAACAGAATGTTGATGCGCTAGATATTTCTTTAATTCTCTCTTGCATGGCGGGCATTGTGATGCCCATTCTTTGGCTGAGAGAACTGAGATTCGGAAAGGATGTGATTCACCGTATCCAAGCAGCCGTAAGCTGGTCGAGTCAGGGATCCCATCAGAGTCTGCACTCTTTCCCCTCGGTGACAGCCTCCTCCTGTGGGTTTGAATTAGTGAAACATCTTCACCTAATGTTTGGACATTTTTGAAAACTGTGTAGACTTCAGTGGTCTTCTGGAAAGAACAAATACTAAAGAGAATCTCTCATTCTTACATAAGGCTTGTCATTGTTTTACCCTCCTCAGTTTTGTTTTCTGAGGAAAAACTAAGAAGACACTAACAGATTACTCAACAAATGTTTGGTGAGTGAATAGCACTATAATTAAGCAGTTAGAAGTCACGCAACATTTTATAACGTGAAAAACACAAAAAGATGTCTCAATTTCTCCCCAAGACTCATTTCCCATTAAATTCCAATTTTCCACTTGATGAACTGCAGACCCTCCCAGTATCAACAAAGATTAGGCAGTGTTTCCTTGCTAGACCAAAGCTGTTAAGAAGCAAACTGTAACAAATTAGGGCTGGACCAAAGAAAGGACCAATAAATGAGTAACTTCACTCAATGACCTTCTGTCTTTTTTGGCCTGGCACCTTCCGTGGAGAAATAAAACAACGCAGAGAAGATGACCAAAGAGTTTCAGGAAGTTCTATCCCCTTTCTTAGAACTTGTCCGTGGGGCTGGTTCCTGTGCATGGCCGGCCTCTCTGTTAAATTACACAATGGCAGGCTCAGAACCGCGAAGTTCCACGGGATGCGTGGGCCTGCTGGCAAATGTTTGTCCCTTCCACTGGCTTAACGGAAATCATCAGGACCGTGCCCACCCAGACCACAACATAACAATAACAAAAGCCTAGGTCATTTGCTTCTGGAGATGTGGCTGCTCCTAGCACCCACTGTTTGTTTCCAGGGTATGGCTGATGTAACTCAATAGCAAGCGTCCGCTCAGTGTGAAAGTGATAGAAAGAAAGGGGGCATTATTTTCCCAAACAAAAACTAGCAGAGCCTGAAGAAGTCTCCAAATCCTGGCCTGGCTAAAACAGCATTTCTCTTTCAACCCCGTGAAGAGCAGCAAATAGATCTAGGGCCTTCACAGTATCCCCATCTGGGGCCTTCACAGTATCCCCATCTAGGGCCTTCACAGTATCCCCTTCTGTGTATTTCTGCCTCTAATGCATCGCCATGAACATATTTTGGTTCCTGCTAGACAGAAGATGGGAAAAAGAAAGAAGTCAGGGTTCTCCCATTTCCCTTATTTACCTTCTGTCTGCATCTCCATGGCTTCCAGTGGTGGCCGAGTCTCCTCCTTGTCTCTAATTCCCACCAGACAGACCCACTATATTTCTAGCTTCTACTAGGTAACCTTGGCTGCTGGGCTCCTGTATTACTTCCTCCTCTCTCGGTCCTTCCAGCCCATTGCTTCCTGTTGTTGCTGACTTCTGGTTTTCCTTGCCATCGCATTTGGCTTCTCAGCTCCTCCATCACCTGCGTAACCAGATCCCCGAATATGCCCAATCTGTTGTCAACCCTTGCAGTGGTCTCCTGATTAGACCCTCCTGTTTTCACGATTAGAAACTTTATTGATACATGTGTATTCTTCCCTTTACTGTGATGGCAAAATGTCAAACACAATCTCAAGGTGTCTACCTCCAAAGCAGGAAAACCTGCTCTCTACCTTCCTGCCAGCTAGACTGTGGGCTCCAGTCAAGGGTGTGAGAAGCTGGAATTTCCCTTAGGGGCTTCTCAAAAAATATCTGCTGAGCAAATAAGTCTCTCTGGTATATTGTGACATCCTGGGTTTCATGCATCCTTGTGGCCAGCTTTTGGTCAGTAGGGAGGTGATGCCATTCTGGGATGAAGGAGTATGACTCCATTCACCTCTGTGACCTGGAGTAACAGAAAGACCTTGGTATACTATAAAATGCTTTATAAATAAAAGTTACTTGAGGATATGTGTTAGAACACGTGTTAGGACACTTTGTTGCAACAAGATAGAAACCTAATAAAAAAAATATAGTGACTGAAAAGTCCAGAAGTTGCACAAGCTTCAGATATGGCTGGTCCAAGGGTTCAAACAATGTCTTTAGGAAAATACTTCATCTCTCTTCCTTGCTGATTTGCTTTCCTTTGTGTTGGTTTCATTCTCAGAAAAACCCTTCCCCTTGATTGCAACAGGGCCTCCAACAGCTCCAAGTTACGTGGGATTTTAATGCTTTCAGTCTTGGGACAGATGTTTTCTCTTGCTCTCCCTGTCACTGCCTTTCTTAAGAAAGGACTGATAGGCCCTGCTTGGATTTTGTACCCAGTCCTGGAACTGTCGCTCTCCTTGGGGATAAGAGGCCCTGGGAGTACTCTACTTCTCAGTCACCGGTAGCCGGGAGGCAGAGGCCCTTGCCCAAAGAAACAAGGGAAAGGAGACTATTGGGCAAGTGACAGCAACCTGCACGACACTGTGAGGCAGCCAGGTACCGAGGGAAAAGCATCTAAAGTAGAAGACTTGAAGCTGGTTCTGACCCCATCATCAATCCGCTCTGGGAGCCCCCGCTGAGTGTTCACCTCTCTCATCCTAATTTCCTCATCTGTAATATGTGTGGATTGGGCTTTAGAACAGTCATTTGCAAGCATTTTTAATCACAGAACTTAAGTAACTGTTATGTAAAACACACAGAACCTTAGCAAAGCTCATTGGGGAAGAGATGGAGGCCTGGACTTCTTCTGTCCCCCTCACGGGGCTGCGGGCAATTCCCAGGGCTCCTCAGAACACAGTTTGAGAAACCTTGAGGTCGCTGATCTCCAGGGTCTCAGCCAGCCTGAACTTTGGGGAATTCTATGTAAATTGTCCAACCCTTGTTAATCTAATTTTTCTCACTTTCCTTCTATTATTTTTTGGCTAAAATTATGGATGTTGGCTATGTATGAGAGGCCACTTAGGAAAAATAATCATTTATTCAAATGCCCAGCCAATTTACTTTGGCCTATTTGGAGCTTGTTTTTCCTGATGGGGAGGGAATAAATTTTTAAAACCCACTTTCAAGTTTGGGCTAGAAAAGGTGAGTGTACGAGTGAGGAAAAGTGGGCAACGGAAGTTGCCAAAGCTGAACTGAGCTGGAAGCAGTAAATTCAGACGACCTCTGTCTGCCCCATACATGTGCTCCGCTGGGCATCCGAGGCCAAGTGTACTCTCTGGAACAGATGGCAGAGGAGGATGTTGTGGGTTTTGGCTTCGACGCTTGTGAAAACTTGCTTTGGGGGAGACACCTTCAACTCCAATATGAGTGTCTTTGATTGAAATAAAACATCGCGCAAGAGGAAGGAGAGAGACCGAGGACTTGGCCTTCCTAGAGCCAGAGGGCAAGGTGAGAGGAGGGGCCCTTTGATCCAGGCAGCACCAGGAGTGAAATCAGTTTCACAGGAAGCCAGGCAATTTCCTAGGAAGCCAGGGCCTTTGCTTCTCTTTTTCATGTGTTTATTCAGCAAATATCTAAAGAGGGGCTGGTAGATGTCACACACTCTCTGAGGGTACAAAGGTAAGAAATAAGTGGTGGTGTCCAGCCGGCGGGACCTCAGAATCAAGAGAGGAGCCGCCCCTGCCTGACTGTGCATGGGAGGGCTGATATTAGGGTGTCACCCAGAGGCTGGTGATGGCTGGTGTCTAATCTGCTAGGTTGATGTCCAGGCTATACCAACCGTTAAATATGTTAATATCAGCCCTGCTCTGCGATGCGTGAGAGGTACTTTCAGACATATGTGTGCGGTCCACAGTAGGAGCGCTCAGAAAGAAAATAAGTCTGGTGGAGTTGAAGTAAGTTTTACCGAGGTGGTGGCAGGTGTCCCGCAGGAGGAATAGGCCATCACTGAGAGGTGGCAGAGGGCAGAGGGAGCGGGAGAACATGTTCTGTGGCCCGAATGTGCATACAGAGCTTGGGCAGGAAAACACGGGGGCCGACGGACTGAGCGTAAGTTGTTGGGGAATGACTGCTGATGAGGCTGGATTGGGCTGTGATGGGCCTGTGAACTCTGCTTACGAGACTGGCCTTGATCGTGTGAGCAGTGGGGAGCCGCTGAATATGAGCAGCGGAGCGACGCGATCCAGCCAGTGTTTGAGAAGATTCATTAGGCCTTTAATGAAGCTGCAGGGACAGGAAGTGGCAACGCCAGCCAGAACCACTCGCGCTGAAGCACCCCCAGCGTGCTAAGCGTTTCTTGTTTAATGAAAGCTGACACTTGTTGAGCATTTACTCTGCCCCATGCCCTGGTAAAATGCTTCCTTCCTCTCCCGTAACCCTCGGCACATTCCTGGCTCGACCGGCCCGAGTTAAAGATGAGGAGACTGAAGCTTCAAGGAGCTATGCTGGCCCACTGGAAGCAGCGTGCGGAGGGAGGAGCAGAGTGACTCGGGCTGCTAGAGAGAAAGGGGCGTTTAGTGCGTGCCTACTGCGTGCCAGGCGCCACGGGATGTGCTTTCCACTGGACTCTCACAGAACCGTGGCACCTCAGCCGAGGGCAGCTGCGTTCGTCCAGCTGCTCAGGCCGAAAGCTTCGGAGTCCTTCTCTTTCACACCCGCATCCAATCCATCAAGAAATCGCGTTCGCACCCCACCTTCAAAACACACCCGACTTCAGCGACTTCCCTCCCTTCGCTGCTGCCAGCCTGTCCTCAGCCCTCTCCTGGATTCTGCCCCCTGCTGTTCTTCATACGGCAGCCCGAGTGATTCATCTAGAACCCAGGTCAAATCACCTAAGGCCTCTGCTTAAAGTCCTGCAATGGCTCTGATGTCACTAAAGTAAAGCTAATGTCCTCACGTTTGTTTCTAGTGACCAAGCTAACCCCACACTTCTGTTACCTCCTGACCTCCTCTCTTACTTCTTTCTCCATTGCTTGGTCCATGCTCACCACTCCAGCTTCCTTCCTATTCCTCTGACTCACCAGGTGTACTCCTGCCTCAGGACCTTTGCTCTAGCTGTGCCCTATGCCTGCAACACTCTTACTCCAGGAACCCCCATCATCTAAGTCTTTTACCACTGGATTTTCGCTCTTGAAGGTTGTGCTAACTACCCTATTAAATTTTGCAACCTGATCCCCTATCGCACATGAATCTACCCCTCTTGACCTGATCTATGTTTTTTCCTTATAGCAATTACCTCTTTCTAACGGAGAACTCATTTAGTGCACATTTTCTTATTCATTATGTTGATTGTTTATCTTGTCTTGCTAGAATGTAAGCTCCATGAGGGCAGATACCCTAGCCTGTTTCACTGACAAATTCCAAGTGGTCAGATCGGGGCCGGCATCCAGTAGGTACTCAATAAATACTTATCAAATGGTAGGGCGTAGCAGATTATTCAACTAAGTGGCAGAGCCAGCACTAGGACTCAGGTTTGCCCCACAGGCAATACCCTGGGCTCTTGCCCCCACAGCCGAGTGGGAACGGAAAGCCAGCTGAAGTCCTGATGGACGGCAGTGTTGGAAAGCAGCCTGATTCACTCTAGTCAGGCTGACGTGGGGCAATGCTGCAGCAAGGGAGAAAGCAAGCTTCTCTGGCTCCATTTTGTTGCTGTAGGTTTTTTAAACAAACAAACAAATAATAAACTCATGGCTGACAAAACATCCTGTGTGTGGTGTGCGTGTGTGCGTGTGCGTGCGCGCGTGTGGAGGCACTGGCTTTCATCCGAGAGCCTTCCTCATTTGCCGGGCATCTAACAAAGGCAGCATTATTGAATGCCAGCTAATGATCTGGCATCAGAGGGAGAGACGGATGGGGACAGAGCGCACCTGACAGGATGAAAGGTTTAGTCATCCACAGGCATCCTTCGGAGGGCCAGCCAACAAGCGCTGCTCTGAGAGGGCCCTGCAGAAGCTCTTTCTTTCCCATGGGGTTTCCAAACCCGAGCGGTGACACTGAATTTGCAGGGAAGGGTATCCGAAGTGGGCGGTGCAGCCGAGTGCCCTGGAACTGCTCCCCAGCACCTGGCCCTGCTGCCCCCCTCTGCCATGGAGGTGCGGCACTGGGGCCACGTTAGCTACTTCTCTAGGCTCTGGGTTAATGCTGTTTCACTGGCTGAGACTGAAGACTCCCCGAGTGTGGAGAGGATGCCACCCCTATCTAGAAAGAGGGCTGGCTTGGGAGGACACAGGGCAGCCCTGGCCAAGGGGGTTACATTCCTTGTTCAACTTCACGCTCCCTCTGACTGCCAGGGCTCCGATGGATGCATGCTGGGGGAGGGGTGTTTGCTAAAATACATGGGCTCTGCTGAATGTTTGTTCAGAAATGAACTATTCCTTCCACTGCAGTGATGCATGAAGTGAGCAAGGCCACCAGGCACCCTCTGATCCAAGCTGACAAGGAGTTTCTCCCTGGTTTCCTGCGGACCACGGGCAGCAATGTAAGATAGGGTCCTGTAGGTAGCCGCTGCTAACAGAAGCTAAATGTGTTTTGCCCAGCAATCAAATGATCACTCCCAAAACTGTCAGAATTACCAGACTGAAACCACCAAAGATGATGTCAAAATATGAATGTCTGGGATATTTATTTTTTTATGAAATAGCCGCTTTACAAGTAGCTTCTTCCACAGGGCGGGGAAAATCCAAATTTCCCTTCTCCCCTGCTCCCCCCTCCCAGCTTACTTGCATTGGTGTGCAGAAAAATATGGGGCTCATGAAGTCCTAACCCTGTTTTGGTCTCCACAATTGCAAAGGGTTGTATTTGACTTAGCTGCTCCACTTGAAATGTATAGCCTTTGTGTCATAGTACAGATAAGATACCACCCTGGTCCTACTCTTGCCTTTTCAAATTCCCTCATAATTGTGTCTGCTCCGTAGTCTACAATGACTGTGGACAGCCTCAAGCTTCAGCTTGCTTCCAGATCCCGGGACAGCTGGCTAGAAACCATAGCTCTGGGCCCCACCCCAAGAGTTTCTGATTCTAGAGGTTGGGGCAGGGCTTGACATTTTACATTTCTGACTAGTTCTCAGGTAGTGCTGATGCTGCTGGCTCTGGGGTCACACACGTCACAAATCTCTGTCCTATGCTTTCTACTGTAATTGCTCCTTGAACGAGATGGAGCAAACAGGTGTTTCAGAACGACCCCGGGTGGAGTTAGCAGAGTTAGCTAAGACGGGAGGCCGAACAGCAGCAGGAGCCAGAGCTGGGAACTGAGGGGTCTGGGCATGGAGGTGAAGGTGGACATAGAGTATGTTCCTCACAGTTTTTTGAAAGATCCTTTTTAATAGAGGAAGAATCCAAACAGTGACATGATCAGCATCAGTTTGGATTCTTTTGGTTGCAAGTGACAAAAACTTTTTAAAAACACCAAAAAACAAAAAAAAACAAAAAAAAACCACCCCAAAACCAACCAGAGGCCATTTATTGGCCTCTTTCAGGCATGGCTAGACCCAGAAGCTCAAATGAGTTTTTCTCTATACCTCTGTCCTCTGCTTCCTCTCTATTTATTCCACTCTCAAATGGACTCTTAGATCCTGGTGACAATAAGGATGAGGACCAGTCCCTTCCATTGGCCAAACTCTGTAGGAAGCCTGCTGTCACAATTGCTCATGAAATCGCCTGTGGGGATCATCACCCCCTCGCTGTTTTCCAGAATAAATGAGAAGGGCAAGGAGGGGACCAATTCACAGTACATGGTGGGGCAAAAGTGGGTTTACAGTTGTTCCTATGGAAAATAATACAGGAAGTAAAAAATAACAATACAAGAATAAACTCTGTGTTTTGCATACTTACAATTGTAAACCTACTTTTGCCCCACCCTGTACATTAACCATAATGACCATTATTTCTTGAACACTGAGGAAAGTTTGTGAAAATATAAAAATGCCACAGTACTGTCATCAAAGCTTCCCGTTACACACACCCAACTGCATTCAACTAAGAACCTCGCTTTTACCTTGAGAATTTTCACACACTTTTATCTCCTTTGCCACCATCAAGCGCAAAGTGTTTTACTGGTGGGCTTCATGATGGAAATCTGTCATTTTAATGAGAAAATTTGCCAGAGGGGTTGGCATAGGCAAGGTGAAATTGTAGCCATCATTTCCCCCAGAGCCATGATAACTTTTTTTTTTTTTAAATCTTCCCTTCTGCTGAAAAACACCTGCCTAACTACAGAGTCAAATAGGAGACTGAGGGGACTCAATGCTATTTAAGTGCTATTTTCAGTACCGTAGAGTTTTCATTTAGTTTTTCATGTAATAGGCACATGTGCAAAAGCAATTAAACTGGAACAAAGTGGAAAATAACAGCAGGCAACTTGCTGCTTTCAGTTACAGTGCTCCCAATCTGGAGCGCTGTCAGTCAATGGTGGGGCCTGCAGAATTAAATTAGTTGGGGGGGAAAAATTTTTTTTTTGGCTGAGTCAGCATCCAAATATAGGAATTCTTCTGAAGGATTGCAGGTTTCTCAGAGGGCTATGCTGGAGGCAAGGAGTAGACTGATTTTTAAAATCTATCCAAGAACAAAGAATTATTGCAAAATGTGCTAGTTTCCTGAGTTGTGGTCTGGAAAAAGCATTTCTGGGTCGTGGAATCTTGCCTGCCTGTTTGAGACCCTGGACTTTGTCTTTATTTCATTATGCTAAGCCATTATTACAATCATGTTCCTAGAATGATAAGAGCTAACGGATAGGTTGGACTTGTGTTTTAGTTAAGTGAATATTGCAATTAATGGGAATTTAAACCACTAACTATTAAGAGGGTATGTCAGAAAGACACAGGTTAACAGAATCCGAGGGAGTGAAACTGCTGGCCTTAAGGATTTGCTACTGTCAAGGCCTCTCATGCGTATGCTCCCTCTCACCTTCTCGGTCTCTCCACTCTGTGCACCTCTGCCTGGCTTCATTCCTGCTGAAAACACATTTCCACAGATGATGGAAGACGGCCACCAGCAGCTTCTGATTCATGTCCTCCAATTTTGATGACCCAACAGACAGGACACCATCTCCCTCTCCACTTGAGGACAAACCCCAGAGAAAAAAAAAGTCCACAAAAGGAGATGAGAGAGGGGTGACCTGAGCATGGGAGAGGTCCCAGTTGAGAGCTCTGTCACAGAAACCGGAGCAAGATAGAGTTTTAAGGAGGGGGCAATGGTCAAAAATACAAATACCATGCGGGGATCAAGCAGACTGTGATGGACCAGTTCCCAACAAGGTTTGTAACACAAGTCGGTGTCACGTTTATCTGTGCACATAATATGTGCATGTGTAAACATGAGTACCACACACAGTCCTTTTCTTGGATGTCAGTGCTCTAGTGCTCTCACTGGACACGTCAACTTGGGTGACTGCCCATAAATTTGTAGTTCCATGTAACCGTGGTTTTACATGGTTTAAATTATTAATTACCATAAAAACCAATTTTGATAAAGAACTCATGAACAATGAAATAAATCTTAGACAAGAACCGTGATGGCCCTAACGTGGGTCGCATGCCCCCTCCCCTTACCTTAGCATGGAGAATGAAGGATAGTAAAATAGTCAGAGAGGCTGTCATGTCACGTCATGTCACGTCATGTCAGGCTGTTCCCGCAGGCAAGGGGCCCAGTACTATGACTACATAATTGGAGTTAGGGAGAAGCTGTTTCCCAAGGAAGAAAAGGAAGAAAGGTATGTGGAAGACCAAAAAATGGGTATAGGAGCACAGCTAAGTGCAAACACATCCCCAGTCGACCAACAGCAACAATCACTAGTTATTCATGTCAACACTATGTTGCACCTACTATGGGTTGCACTTGCATATACTAAGCTAAGTAGGTGGGACAAGATTCCAACCTTTCCGAGTTCAAGTTGTTGCTGGATAGACATATGTGAAAATAAACTGGGTGCTATGAGATGAGGGCTCTAGTAGAATAACTTGAAGAGCAGCATGGAAGACAGAAAGGGGCAAATTCTCTCAGGGAGGACAGGTCAGGGGGAGCTTCACAGGGAGGCGGTGTTTAGAGGAGGGCTTTGAAGGAGGCATAGGAGATTTCTGGGTGGACAAGGTGGATTCCTAAGGAAGCCTCCCAGCTTAACAGATCACTAATCCCAATTTTATTTGTAGGTTTGCATTGCCTAGAACAACAATTGGGAAATACAGATCTAGTCTCAATTTCAAATACAGGAACTAAAGCTTATCAAAATTAAGTGATTTGACTGAAGTGACACAGCTCAAGTGTGGCAGGGCTAGGACCAGAACACAGGCTCTTGACTACCTGGAGAGTGCTTCTTCCGTTCCTCTGCATACAATCCTGAGTATCCGTATCGAGGGTCAAGGGGAAGGCTGAGCCTTGTCCTGGCTTTCGACAGGTACAGTCTAGAGTGCCAGACCCAGCCACAGTCACGGGATGCCCAGTGCATTACCAACTCATTAGCCTTGAAGAATTCTAAGTAGCAAGTGCTCACAGTGACTTGTAAATTCACGAACAAGCAGTTGGAACAAATCTGTTTCAGAAAAACACAACTGACGACCACAGCCCTGTGAGTGCCCCCGCATGTTACATATATAAAGCACGCTGAATTGCTTTTTAATTAACTTGATGAGGGCTGACTTTTAAGACAGGCTATTTCCTTACTGGAGCTGTGACTCATGGTGAGGGTAGGGCCTCACGGTTTCCATCGAAAAACAAAAACGCTAGGCTGAAATGCTCTCTTTTACTCACATGAACTGGTAGGGCAGGCAGGCTGGCAGAACTCACAGATAGCTGGGCACCGAGGAGATGACTGCTCGGAAGTCACCGAGCTGAGTCAGCTGCAGCAGCTTTAGCATTTTCCTGCGGCCGGCTGAACTAAAGACTCTTTCCGTTTCCTGAGCAGAGGCACAGGAGCCCCGTGCGGAGCCAGCACAGGCCTGGGCTGGGCTGCGCCGCTGGGCCGGATGGGCAAGGCGTGCAGCCTGGAAGGCAGCAGCTAGGGAGGCGGCACCGGGCAAGCCTGGTAGAGCAGGGCGGGCGTCCCTGCCCCTCCTAGGCTCTCCGCTTACTACAAGCAGCCCAAACTCTGCAAACATAATTGCTAACCAGAAACTGACAGAGGGCAGCGGGCGGGCCCTGTTTTTGAGTTAGGCAAAGGTATAATCTCATCTGAGGGGGATGCGGTCTGAGCAGGAGTGCTAGGCATCGTCTTTCAAAACGAAGAGGCTGTTATAGTAGCGAAAGAGGAATACCTATAACGCATCCTGCGTTTGTGAACAGCTGGCGAGACGGAGCAGGAGCCTCCCCAAAGTCTCAGTGTACTAGCCTGTTGTTCCAGAGGAAAGATCAATACTGACAATTGTCAAGAGTGGGGAGAAATTGTCAAAAGCACAGTAAACTAGCCCCGTACAATGTGAAACGAACCGCCACTCTCTGCAGTGAGGTAAAAACTCCAAACTGTGATCACAATAGAAAATGGAAACAAAGCCTGGGAGTGCCACCTCATGGAGAGACCTAACCCACCCAAGCCCAAGGCTTCTGCCAGCCTCTCCCGCTCACCCGTTTGACAACATATACGTTTTTCATGCTACAGTTATGTCTGCAACAGGTTGGAGAATTTGCAGTCATTTCCTGCAAGGGACTAGGCTACCTAGTAATACTTACTGGGTTATTTTTTGTGGTTTGCTAGACTCTTCAGGGTATGAATCCTGGCTTTGTCATTTACTGGTTGTGTGACCTTGGGCATGTTAACCTCTATGAAACATAGCTCATGAGTCTTGGAAAATAGTGTTTACATGAGATAATATCTATAAAGTGCTGAACACAGTGCTCGAACATAGCAGGTGTCTTAAAATGGTAGCTGTTAATGCTGTTTTTATTAAAACACAGTCCTTGCCTTTGAACAGCTCCCAGTCTAATGGGAAAGGCAGACCTAGGTGTGATTCGTGCAGGGTATAACAGAACAGCTTTATAAGTTTAGTGCAATGGTTATTTCTAGGTTTAAGATCACTTTTGTATAACCTGATCCCTCTGGAGGTTTCTGTCCAGAGAGTGATAACTCTTGCAAAAACTCTAGGAAATAATCAAAAAGACTCTCATCAGGCTAGGAAAGTATTCTGGATTTTAGAACATATCAGAGCTTTGTCTAAAAGTAGAATGGATGGGCAAAAGAAACCAGGGGACCTTTGAAAATTCCAGTATCCATTTAACGAAAATGCCAGGACAATTCAACAGAAAAAGAATATGGTGCTCAAACAATTAGATATCCATATGCGAAACTTCACAACACACTAAAAAACAGTCTGAAATGGAAAATAGACCTAAATGTAAGAGCTAAAACTATAACAATTCCAGAAGAAAATATAGGAGAAAGCTTTTATGACCTTGGATTGAACAAAGAGTTTTGACACAAAACACAATCCATAAGATGAAAAATTGACATTTTGTACAAAACATGTATTTTTAACATTTTTTTTAATTTTTAAATTAAATTTGAGGTGACATTGATTAATAAGATCATATAGGTTTCAAGGGTACATTTCTATGATATATGATCAGGGTATTGTGTTGTGTTCCCACCACCCAAAGTCAAATCATCTTTCATCACCATACATTTGGCCCCATTTACCCTTTCCTACCCCCAACCCCTTCCCTCTGGTAACCACCATACTGTTTTCTGTGTCTATGAGTTTCAGTTTTATATCCCACATATGAGTGAAATCATAGTTCTTCGTTTTTTCTGACTGACTTTCACTTAGCATAATATTCTCAAGGTCCATCCGTGTCATCGCAAATGGCAGTATTTCCTCCTTTTTTATGGATGAGTAGTATTTCATAGTATGTATGTACCACATCTTCTTTACCCAATCCTCTACTGAAGGACACTGATTGTCTCCATGTCTTGGCCACTGTGAATAATGCTGCAATGAACATAAGGGTGCGTATACCTTTGGGAATGAATGTTTTCAAATTTTTCAGGTAGATACCCAGAAGAGGGATTGCTGGGTCATATGGTAACACTATTCTTAATTTTTGAGGAACCACCATACTGTTTTCCATAGTGGCTGTACCAGTTTATGTTCCAACCAGCAGTGGATGAGGGTTCCTTTTTCTCCAACACTTGTTATTACCTGTCTTGTTGATAATAACCACTCTAACAGGTGTGAGGTGGTATCTCATCGCAGTTTTAATTTTCATTTCCCTAATACCTAGTAAAGTTGAATATCTTTTCATATATCTGTTGGCCGTTTGTATATATTCTTGGGAGAAATGTCTGTTCAGGTCCTTTGCCCATTTTTTTAATTGGATTGTTTCTTTCTTTGGTGTTGAGTTGTGTGAGCTCTTTTATATTTTGGATATTAACCCCTTGTTGTACTTGTTGTTTGCAAATATCATTTCCCATTTGGTTGGTTGCCTTTTAGTTTTCAGTTTCTTTTGCTGTGCAGAAGCTTTTTAGTTTGATATAGCCCCATGCATTTACTTTTGTATTTACTTCCCTTGCCTTTGGGGTCAAATTCATAAAATGTTCTCTACAACCAAGGTCCATAAGATTGGTACCTATGTTTTCTTTTATGTAATTTATTGTTTCAGATCTCTTATATTTAGGTCTTTGATCCATTTTGAATTAGTTCTCATACATGAGGACAAACTGTAATCTAGTTTCATTCTTTTGCATGTGATTTTCCAATTTTCCCAGCACCATTTATTGAAGAGGCTTTCCTTTCTCCATTGTGTGTTTTTGGCTCCTATGTCAAAAATTATTTGCCCATATACATGTGGTTTTATTTCTGGGTTCTCAATTCTGTTCCATTGGTCTGTGTCTGTTTTTCTGCCAATATCATGCTGTTTTGTAAAAAACACTAATAAGTAAATGAAAAGGAAAGTTAAAACTAGGAGAAAATATTTGCAAATCATATATCTGATATAAAACGTGTTTCTAGAATATATAAAGAATTCTTACAAGTCCTTAATAAGAAGATAAAAAATCTAATGAAAAAAAAGAAAACAGGTAAAAATTTTGAATAGTAATTTCACTAAAGAAGATATACAAATGTCTAATAAGCACTTGCAAAGACATTCAATATCATTAGTCATTAGGTAAATACAAATTAATAATGAAAAACACTGACAGTACTAACTGTTGGCAAGGATGTAGAAAAAATGGGACCCCCTAATCATTGCTGTCAGAAATGTAAAATAGTACACATTAGAATACAGTTTAGCAGCTTCTTAAAATGTTAAACATAAACTTACCACATGACCCAGCAATTCTGCTCCTAGAAATAGGCCTAATATAAATGTAGACATATTTCCACACAATAGCATGTATGCAAACATCTATACAGCATTATTCATAATAGCCTCAAACTGGAAACAACCCAAATATCCATCAAATTTTGAGTAGACAAATAAGATGTGATATGTCCATACAGGAGAATACTGTTTATTAATAAAAAAAGAACATGGTGTACATGGATAACCCTCAAGATTATTATGAGAAGTGAAAGAAACAGGGTGCAAAAGATCACAAGTGATCTGATTCTGATTATATGGATGTCCATAAAGGAAAAACTGATAGAGAGATAAAATAAATTAGTGGTGCTCTGGCTGGGTGGCTCAGTTGGTTGGAGCATTGTCCAGGACAATGAAAACCTTGAGTGCTTGCTTTCTGGTCAGGACATATACCTAGGTTTCAGGTTTGATCCTCAGTTGGGGTGCCCTGTGCAGGAGGCAACTGGTTGATGTTTCTCTCTCACATAGATGTTTCTCTCTCTCCCTCCCTTCCTCTCTCTCTAAAATCAATAAACATATGCTAGGGTGAAGATTAAAAAAACAAACACACAAATTAGTGGCTCTCTGGGGTCAGAGGGAGGAGTAAACCAGTTGAGGGAACATTTGGGGGTGATAGAAATGGTCTAAAACTAGATTGGTGATGACTGCACAACTCTATAAATATATTTTAAAATAATTAAATGTACAATTATAATGGGTAAGTCTTGTGCTATGTAAATTATACCTCAATAGAGCTGTTATAAAAATCCCAGTGTCCAAGCTTCCCTTCAGATCCATTACATCAGAACCTTTCTGGCTGGGACCCAGGCATCAGTATTTTTTAAAGCTCCCTGGGAAATTCCGATGGGCAGCTATGAGAACCACTGAGGTAAAGGGAAAAGCATTGATTTGAATCACTTCTCCACAACTCACCAGTGGTGCCTTTGAGCATTTTATTTAATCTCTTTGAACATTATTTTGCTTGTTTGTAAAATGAAGAAATAACACCTACCTCATCAAGCTTTTTTGAGGCTAACATGAGACACTGAATGTAAAAATTGCAGAATAATATCAAGTGGAACAATTGTTACATCTTGTACATTCCCTGTGATCAGCAGAGTCTAGAGTAGAGATGACAGACATGTGATGTGAGCATTAGACCTGGAAGTCAGCCATGGGTATGTTAAGATACCCTGAGTACCAGACCTCCTGAGTACCAGGGTTTGTTTATAAGGTTACTTTGATCTATTTGGGATGATTTAATAGTCTCCCAAAGGGCACTTCAATCAGACCAGGCTTCTAACACTAGCAGACTGAACTATCCAAAGTTTTCTATGGATTAAAAATACCTACATATTGCCCGGCTGGTGTGGCTCAGCGGTTGAGCATTGACCTTTGATCCAGGAGATTGAGGTTCGATTCTCCATCAGGGCACGTGTCTGGGTTGCGGGCTCGGTCCCCAGTAGGGGGCGTGCAGGAGGCAGTCGATCAATGACTCTCTCATCATTGATGTTTCTATCTCTCCCTCCCTCTCCCTTCCTCTCTCTGAAATCAATAAAGACATATTTAAAAAATAAACAAATCTGGATATCATCAATAATTTGGGATAGTTTTACAACTGGAGATAGAGTTAGATAGTTGAGTTCCTGAAACATCAAAATCCTTCGCCTAGCCTCTCAAAGCTGCTATAAAGATGCTCAAATGTCTTGAACTAATTAGGGTGTATTCAATCACAAGTAACAGAATACCTGATATTTAACGTCTTAGGTCATGATTATTTTGCATCTAGATGATAGTCCGGAAGCAGGCAACTCAAGTCCATTTTGGAAATTCAGTGATGTCATCAAGAACCAAGGCTCTTTACATCCTTTCACTTTGTACTTTATCCCCAATATGTGGGTGACATATCTCCCATAGTCACTCCCATAGCTAGAGTGACACATGCACAGCAATGTTAATTTATCTCATCTAATTCTCACAATCTTCTACAGTTATCCTCATTTTATAGAAAAGAAATTGAGGCTCAATGGTGCCTTGCCATGTCCAAAAATCTAAGCTCTTCAGAAATACTCATAAGCAATGATTAATGTCCAAGAATTTTCACTGTGTAATGTTACAGCATATTAATTGAAAACAAACCAGATGTCTGTCATTAGATAGTAGTTAGTAAATTGTGGTACATTTATACAACAGAACACTACGTAACATTTAAAAAAATGAGGTAAATTCATATGTGCCAATAGGAAAAGATGTTAAGGATATATTATTAAGTGGAAAAAAAGGTTCTAAAATAATATGTACAGTATAGCTCAACTACAGTTTCAAGAAACTCAAATTATATATATAAAAAATTTTATATATGTGGATATATCTATATATATCAAACTCTTAATAGTGATTGTCTCATGGGGATGTAAATAATAAGAACCTCCTGTTATATGTTTTTGCAATTTTTACAGTGAGTGTGTATTATTTTGTAGGCAACAAAACATTCAATGAATGTATTTTTGAGCAAACAGATTGGCTGCAAAATCAGCCATAGAGGTAAGGGTCTCAGCTGTTTAGAGTAGGGGGTAGAGCTTATCCCTGTTACCTAAGGGAGTTTTTGCCCCTAGTTCTGAGAGATTGAGGTGAAAATTAATGAGTTGCTCCAAAAGTATAGTCAGTGGGAGAGGAAAGGCAGGGGGCTCCACATTCCTTGAGGGGCTGGGTCAGCAGCAACTAGAGCTGGCGGAGTCACTGCAGCTGAAGTTGATGGAGGTCACAAAATAATGAGAGGGTTCCAGGCAGCCCGAGAGTCAGGAACAAGGGCTTGGTCACAGATTAGAAGAGGACCGGGCAGGCGGAGGTGTGGTTAGGCAGAGGGATCAGGACCAGTGCAATGTGTCAAAGAGGCTGGACCCTAGCTAGAGATCAGGGTGCGAGAGGCCTGGGAAGCAGAGGCTGGGGCCAAGCTCTGGGCAGTGCCAGGCTTTATTCTCAGGTACAGCTGCTCAGACAGGAAGCTGCAAGTTACATTGTGGAATGCTTTCTTTCTTGTTCATAGTAAATATTTCTAGCACAATTTATAATTGATGAAAATGGTTTCTGGCTATAGAAATCCTATATTCCAATACCACAAAGGATACAATTAAATGCACAAACACTGAAAGACAGGCCTAGTGGATAGGAGTGTGTACTGGGATTTGATGATGTCTTGGGCACTATTAGACAACAAGTTGACTTTGGGTGACTCTAGAGGAACGTCTCTAGTGGAATGGTTTGGTTTTTGTCAAGTTCCCTTCAGAGAAATGACGTTAGTGTTGAAGGGGACATCCCCAGTCAGGCTCACCATGATTTGCGTATGGTCTGGGCTTCAGTTGTGGGAGCTGTGTTGGTGGGAATCCATCATGCTCTCACTCTAAATTCATAGAACATGCTCAGGCTTTAGCTGTAGAAGATCAAAGAAAGAAGGGGTACAAACAGCTAGACTCCAGTGTGCGCTATAAATCCTGTTAAGGTGTCTGAATGGAGAAAGTCAAAGCAAACAACATTGCTCATTAGCAAGCTGCAATGCCCGACACATACTGAACGCAGGGGGACACCTGAGGAAGGACACCCTGGCCGAACAGTCCACCATATTGACCTCCTTTTGTTTGAGGCTTGATGCTAGCAGCTCACCTGTGCAGTCCCCACATGGTGTCTCTCAGCGCAAGTATCGCGAATAACTGGTGAGGAGCTCCGAGAGCTGAGGCTCTAGAAAGATCATTTGAGCCAATTAAAGAGGAGCGTCTGCCCAGGAATGATCCTTCAACATCCATGTGGATGTCTGGCTGAGTCTCCTTGGTCAGTTCCCACACTGATGACTTCGGGACAGTTTGCAGAACCACCTGGCATATACCACATGTGTTGGGGTTTTTTTTCCTTTCCCGTTTTGTTTTGCTTTGTTTTCCAAATCAAAGCAATGCTAAGCCACTAGACATAGCTTCCATCCAATGACTTCAGATGAATGATTTCCAGATGTGTTTTTGTAGTCTCTCCAAAATACAACAGTTGTAGAGCAAAGACGTAAATGTCATCAACCCCTGGAGGCACTATAGCATAACATTTGCGAGGGCAAGCTCGGGATTCGGATCCCCTGGGACTGAATCCTGACTCTGCCACTTGGACAAGCGTTTTAACTTCTTTGTGCCTCAGTTTTGACATCTGTTAAGTGGTGAGAATTACGGTACCTACCTCATTAGAATGTGTGAGGATTAAATTAATTAATTTTCTCTTTTACAAAAGAGCATGTAGAATAGTGCCTGTCATATAGAAAGTGCTTGCTAACTGGAAAGTATTGTTATTATTCAAGGATCCTGTTGGCTACTTCCACAGGACCTCACAGGGTGGGAGTAAGTGGATGAATGGGCCCTGAGCATCATGGCAGGATGCTCTGCATTACAGATCTGGAAATGTGATCGCCTCAGTGCAATCACAGAGAACTGGGCCCAGATCATCCCACATAGACTAAATCACAAACTTACAAAAGGGTTTATTGCCCTTAGACCAATATGTTCATTTACAGCAAGATTTAGAACTGGGAAGGGGTCACCCAGACATTCACGCCAGCATGTCAGTGTATCCTTCCCTAGTATGAAAATCTGGATGGAAAATCAAGATGTAATTTGAAGGTTACTTGGTGAGCATGGAAGTGGAAGTGGTAAGGTCAAGCTGTGTGGATTTAATGCAGCCAGCCCCACTATGCAAATAGCGTATTCGGTATTCACCTCCCAAAGGGAATGAGTCTTCCAGTTCTCTGGTCAGGAAAACTCCCACTTGTGGACAAGGCTGACAGATTCTGACTTAATTCCTCTTTTTTGGGGGTCACATGGAATGCCCATTGTGATAATATACTGTCTTTGGATTGTGGAGAAAATAAAAGGGCTGAGGTCAAAAGCTTTACTTATGTGATATCGTAGCACTTCTAGAACTCTGAGTCAGGCCTTGGGTCTAGCTGAAACTTTTTAGACATTTTGGCTCCAGGTGAGTTTCCTCCAGCTGAACCCGGGAAGAGTGGAATTGCCAGCCCACTGAATGAGGAGCTGAAGCTTTCAATGCGCAATAGGATGGAGAAATGTGTATTTACTTGGACTCTTCTAAAGGACAGCTCTTTATGGAGTTGGAGACTGTTTCGTAAGGCACTTGACGTCTGAGTGTGTGGAGAGGTGTAAGCTCAGGCAGCAGCAGATTGTCAGTAAGTCGCATTCTAAGGAGTATGGTTCTATTAACCACAGGGCTTTCGTTTTATAGTCGGAGGCAGAGTTGACCCAAGCGTGTGCCGTGCGAGGGTCAGAAGGAGCACATCCTGGAGAGGCAGCCGGGAGAAGTGGGCTTGTTAGGCGCAGATGCTTGAGGTGGTTTTCCCGGTGGGGATTGGGAATCTGAAGAGAAAACGTTCTCACTTATTTCACATGTACCATCTTCAATGAAGCCTGACCTTCAGATAATCAACTGTGTGACCCTGGAAAGGGACATAGGGTATGAGGTCTGCTAAGACATGCCGAGCCCACAGAGATGAGAGGACTACCATATAGCTGGGCTTCCCGTGGAAGCAGCACTGCAGTTGAAAGTGCTCTCTTCCTTGCAGCTTCCACAAAAGTCTTGCTCTCTTTTGGGCTGGTTCTTCTGTTTTGCTTCCCCTCCCCTCCCCTTCCTGTCCTCTCCTTTCCCTTCGCCCCCTTCCTTCGCTCTAGCAGTGTCTTACCTCACTGTCCCTAGGCACAGGCCTGCCTGTAGTGCCCACGGCCCAGCATCTCTGCCTGTTTTTGAGCTCCACCCTTCCCAATAATTCTGTGTGCCAATAGCCTTCCCATTAATTCCTTTTTAAATTAATTAATGGTGACACTAGAGTTGGGTTCTATCATTTGCCACCCAAAGTTTTGAATGATACATTCTTATTTTAAAAAGTATCTCTCTCACCCTGGCCGGTGTAGTTCAGTTGGTTGGAGCATCGCCCAGTACATCAAAAGGTGGTGAGTTTGATTCCCAGTCAGGGTGCATACCCAGGCTGTGGGTTCAATCCCGGGTTAGGGGCATTTGGGAGGCAGCCAATGGATGTTTCTCTCACATATCAGTCTCTCTCTCTCTTTCTCTCTCTCTCTCTTTCTCTGATTTATACAAACACATAATGGCCACAAGGAAAAAGTGAGAAAATCATGGAAAAGAGGAAATTAAGCATAGGACAAAGCCAGAGGAGTTTAAGACACAACATTTATGTCATACATTTCCATGCCTTTTGTTATAGGTGGGTAGCAAATTTAAATCTAAGGTTCCTACTAGTCAAAGCAATGATAGGAACACAGTTTATTATACAATTCTGTGCCCATAAGAAGAAGAAAAAAAGAAAAAACAAAAACACGAGGAGCTCCAGGAAGGCATAGCTGACAGTGACACCGAAGGACAATTTTCTCCATGGGCCCTGCTAATAATGAGGGCACAATATGAAAAAATGAACAACATCTGGCATGATATCTGCATACAAATACAGTTTCATAAAATGAGACAAGAACATCTGAAGCTAAGGATAGCCCTTTGACCAAAGCATAATTCAGGAGCAATAAACCCCAGTTACTGGGATGGGATCTGGCTTAATTTAATGGTTGATCTGAGAGTAAAGCTTCAAGCAGCTGTTGTTTAACAAGGTGTGTTTCTCAACTGATCTTTGGAAGGGTACTGAAGCACATTAAATATCAGATGATAGTTTCTGACAAGTACCTGGACTACAGCTATTCAGTGTTTTTTGATTAATTGTAAATTCATATGTTTCAATAGTTGACTAAAGAGGGGTAAGAGCTGACATGTGCGTGTGTGATGTTAAGAATCCAGGGAGGCTGCTGGGCTGGCGTGGCTCAGTGGTTCATCATTGACCCATCAACCAGAAGGTTATGATTCAATTCCTGGTCAGGGCATGTGCCTGGGTTATGGGCTCGATCCCCCATAAGGGGCATGCGGGAGGCAGCTGATCAATGACTCTCATCACTGGTGTTTCTATCTTTCTCTCCCTCTCCCTTCCTCTCTCTGAAATCAATAAAAATAAAAAAAGAATCCAGGGAGGCGATGTGCTTGAAGGGGAAACCAACTCAGTTACTATCAGAGTTACATCAAGTATGCATCTATGAACAGTGTCACATCTTTTTCTTAAAAAACAAATTGTGTAGCCCAGCCGGGCGCGGCTCAGGGGTTGTGTCCACTTAGGATCCAGGCGATCAGGGTTCGATTCCTGGTCAGGGCACATGCCCGGGTTGTGGGCTCGATCAATGACTCTCTCATTATTGATGTTTCTACCTCTCCCTCCCCCTCTCCTTTCCTCTCTCTGAAATCAATCAATCAATCAACCAATCAATCAATAAATAAATAAATAAATTGTGTATACCCAGCTTCAAAGCAGCACCATTCACAATAGCCAAAAAGTGGAAGCAACCAAGTGTCCATCCACAGAAAAATGGATAAACAAAGTGTGCTCTATACATATAGTGTAATATTACTTAGCCTGAAAAAGGGAGTTTTGACACATGCTACAACATGAATGAACCTTGAAGACATGTCAAGTGAAATAAACAAGTCATAAATGAACAAATATTATGATTCCTTATATATAAAATTTCTATAGTAGTAAACTTTACAGAGTCAGAAGGTAGAATGGCAGTTGCCAGAGGCTGGGGAAGGAAGGATGGGAGCTATTGTTTAATGGTTGCAGAGGTCCAGTTTGGGAAGATGCAAAGTTCTGGGGATGGATGGTGGTGATGGTTGCACAATGTTCATGTGCTCAATGCCACAAAACTACACACTTCAAAATGGTTAAAATGGTAACTTTTATGTTATGTATATTTTACTTCAGTTAAGGAAAAAAGAATGGGAAAAAACTAAATTAGGAATACTTTGAAACATGGATGCATGGCCTCAAAGTTTGACACAGAGCCTAGCCACAATAATCTTGAAAACCTTTCAAACTCAGCATTGCCAAACGCCTACCTTGGCTATAAAAAGTCCCAATAAATCTCCCAGGTTTTGGATGTCTAATTTTGAGCATAAAGTTTTCTGGTGAGTCTTCCAAGATTAACTGATTCCAAAACACACATTTGGGAAATGAATGTATTAGCTCGCTGCTTCAGTTGTTCACTATAGCCTATTGGGGACATGCTCGTATTAATTCCTCCAACAACCTGTATAAGTCAGGTCAGTTTTACAGATCAAATACCTTTGTTAAGGTCACAGAGCTACCAAATAGCAGATCTTTGATTTGAACCAACCCTTTCCAATGCGGATCTTGCCCACATGGCCTATAGAGGAGGCTCATATAGCTCCACTATCTTTCAACCACACCCAATGAACCCTCGAGCAAGGGAAATACCTTGGTTTCCCTTTGCTGGGTTTTACAGGTTCTTTGGGGCTAGTACAAGACAACTAGAAGGGCCTCCCTGGCAAGGAAAGTAGCCTGCTCCACTGCCAATACCCGTACAACTCACGCTGTATAGGGAATAACGACGGGAAGGAAATGTGCGAATCTCTTCCACCATTTCATTTTACTTTATGTCTCTATTAGTAAAAATTATTGAAAATGTATCTGTCAGACTGCCCTGAAAACCAGAGCTTCAAAAGAGTTGACAGAGAAAATATTTGGTAAATTGAGTAAGAATCCCTTTCCATGTTCCAATCTCTGTCCTGAAGCTTTTGAGCACAGAGCCTATGGTGCCGGCAGTTGAGAGAAGCCCTTAGCAGCCACCTCCCACAATACTCTAGGGAAGCTATTACCCAATCAAGCCTGGTCCACATTCTCTCAGGCTCCCCTCTAGCCCTTGCTAATTGCTCCTAATTATATATCTCAGGAATTCCTCTCTCCCGGGGCAAGGGGTGCGTTGAGGGGTGTACAGAAGACATTGTGTTTTGTCTTCTGGTGGCTAATTAAAATTTGCTGAAGGAAGCAGCAGAGCTTGGAGCTCTCCCATCTTCCGGAGAGGCCCTGCCCTCATTTGTCTTCCTCACTGAATTTCCTCCACTCTGTTTGTCCTCCTCTTATTTAGACACTTCAGCTTCCCCAGGAGCCAGGTACGGCCATCCAGGGCTGGATGAAAGGCGCCTCCTCTCTTTGTTCAGGTACCTTGTACCTTGGCAGCCTAAAGAGTGCTTGCTGAGTGTGCTAGAAGCTCAATTTATGCTGCGTTTCCCTTTTTTCCCTGCTTCAGTGCAAGCTGTATTTTATGAAGCTGCAGCGGCATTTTTCAGAGTAGAAAGTAAGAGGTCTCTCTCTATTCTTTGTATGTGCAATCTGAGCACCTCGGAATTTTTACACACTGTCTTCCTCCATAACACCGGTACACGCAAGATTAACTAACTGCAAGTTTATATTTCAACAAACTTTTGATTTATTTCCTCTTGGTGATCATCTGACACATAAAAAAACGAGGCATCTCATGCCTGGTGTGTCCATGTCTTTCTTCCGGTCATACCTTTTTTCTTTGACCCCGCTGCTATTTCTGCAATGATACTGTACATCTCAGTGCTGTTAAGAGTTGCTGTGCTGGACGAGATTTGGGGGTACTGCCCTAGCTGTGATCTGAAGACCTTTGGAAAAACAGTACAATGTATTGGAAAGAGTAACGGGCAGAAAGTCAGGAACCCCAGGTTCAAGCGGTAATTCCACCATGAACATCCTTGGGGAAGCCTCTTTCCTTCTCTGCACCACAGCTGTGCCACTTCCCAAATGAAAATGTTTTATTAGAAGACATCCTGTTACTCTGTCTTCATTTTGTTTCACCCACTGTTTGTTTAGGTTGAGTTACAGAGTTTTGATGAGTTTTGTTAACATAAAAATTAAGTAAGGCAAAAGTTGATCTTCATTTAGCTTTATCTCCCCCCACCACCCAGCGCACCCACATCCCCCCAACAAATGGTGGCCTGGAAGACCTACTTCAACTCAGCCAACTTGTCTTTATTGACAATGAATGAAAAGTCCTTTCCACGCCACCTGGATCTGTGACTTCCCTTCTCTGCTCTACACCAGAGACTCTCCTGTCTCTGGATCACTGGCCTCCCCCTGGAAGACATGCTCTCTGCTTTTTCTCAGGTGGCAATTCATCTATTCCTTCTTCAATGTGAATTTTACTCAATAGCAAAGAACTCACCCCTGTTTCTCTGAAAGATCTTTAAAAAGCCAGAGAGTAGTACATGAAAAAGTAAACTCTTATGAGCATGTGTTATGAACTGGATCATAATCACACAAACCCTGAAATAGGCTCTCCTTTTAGAGCAAAGCAGTACCTGCCTTGGCTTGGAGGTTGCCACTTAGGACGGCAATGCGAGCTTCCCTACTTCTTTCTTCCTGCCTCGGTGACTAGGGAAATGCCAGAGACCTTCCCACCCCCTCAGCCGGCCAGGCCTCTGCTCAGGTGCTCCTGCCAGCTCATTAACACCTCCTTCACGAGCTGCGAATTGGACAGCAGATGCACATGAACGCAGAGCCCAGCGGGGAGCCTCACGCGTTCTCTATGCTCACATTCCACGGCAGGCAGGAAGTGCGGTCCAGCCGGCTGATGGGAAACTCACTTTGCCACCCCCAGAATCTTAAATAAATTTATGGGCTTTTAATGCAAAATAAATTTCTCTTATCTTTGGAGGAGAGGGCCCTTTTTATTGTTTTTTTTCAAATGTAATCCAAAGTGCTCTAAAAATTCTGGAAAAATTACTGGACAACTTCGGGCGGCCCTCAGATGGTACCAGAAATGTAGGCACTTTGCACACCTGCCCAGGGTCCCTTAAAGATCAACCTTCTGAGGACCACTAAATTCCTGCCTCTCGTCTCAATCTTCTCGAATCTATCCTTTATGTTGCTGCCAATGTTATGTCTATAACCCATACAAGATCATAGTTTTATGCTTCTCATGGGATATATTTGAAACTATTTAGTGGGGGACAGGGGGGTCCGTAGGTCCTAAGGATCTGTCTTCCATTTACCTTGCTCTCCTGGTACCCACTTGAATTGTACACACCAGTTCCCCTGTATAACTGATCTTCTCTCACAGCTCTGTATTCTAGAATTGTCCCTAACTCCATTCTTACTCCGGAAGCCATAATTCTCACTTTCTCAAAAGACCTTCGGAATATTTTTTTCATTGACTTGCAATTCAATTCAATTCAACAAAATCTACTGAGTTCCTCTTCTGTATTAAACACTCTCCTATGCCCAGAAAGTACAGTGATATGTCATAAACTCTCTCTGAGGAGCTTATAAAATAGTAGTGACATCAGAAAATGACTGAAACAACCACTGATGTATCCTCCTAGAGAACATGCCCCGAGGCCTGCGGCAGCACTATTTAGTCTTCAGAAACAGGAACCAGTGTTGGGAAGGCCAATGTGTTGGGGCAAACTTCAGAGAAAAGGCAAACACTGGAGTGGGTGTCCTGTAGCTTGCTTATCTCTTTGCTTTGGTCTCATGCTTCCTGATGAGTATAGGGCAGCTCTTTGCCTAAAACAAGAAGAAAATAAGACAGAGATAGATAAACCAAATCATGTGGAATGGATCAGGCAGCTGAGGATATTGAGTATCATGGATACTGGAAGATGTGAGGAAATAAACTCTGTAATATGTCAGAAACCGGCTAACTTCCCTTGAAGCAGAACTTACCCTCCCTTCTGAGGGGCGATGTCTATCTTTTTGTACATATACACAATAATATCTATGCCAGTAAAAATGCAGAGATTTATAACCTATTGCTAAAAGAGTCTTAACCAAAGTTTCAGAAATTTTTGACCTTCTAGGTAATGTGTGAGATAACGAAATAGGCAGGTGGCCAGAAATACAAGGGGGTGTATCGAAGCCCCTGCTTGGCCTTTACTGAGAAGCAAGTGATGACCTTAACCAGAGTGTGCAAGGGAATGGCCTGTGTGGGGGTGCGACCCGTGTCTTTACAACTATGCGGGTTGGTCTGCATGGCGATGTCTACTTCTTGATTTAGGTGCCCTGCCGGACTTTGTCTCTGCATTTGGTTCTCAAAGCATGGACCTAGATCAGTGGCATAAGCATCACCTGGGAGTCTGTTAGAATGCAGAATCTCAGGCCCCTCCCCAGACTCCTGAGTCAGGGTGTGTGTTTTATCAAGATCCTCCCGTAATTCAAATGCACATTAGATTTGTCAACATCTCATTCAAACTTCCCAACATCCCTCTGCGGTTTTAACTCTCGACCTCAGGCTTCAAGCACCCTGGAAATGCTTGATCAAACCCCTTGTAGTGTGTGCTTTCATTTGTGTAAAGCATAATAGTTCAGAAAAGCATCCCAGATTGTATTTACTTGCATTTCCTCCCCCATCGCATATGTGCACCACACACATTTTGAGAAGTAAATCAATAGAAAATGTTTTCCCCATTAAAACTTCTCCCCTGACTACCCCCCAACACACACACACACACACACACACACACACACACACCACTTTTTACCAACTTTCAAATGGCAATTATAAAGCCTATGGATGGAGAGGAGAGCAGTTGTCAAAGGGGCACCTGATTTGTCTGGGAGCAATAAAGAGGAACTTAAATCCCTCCGTGCACACTGTAGTGAGAAGAGAAGCCTAGTTAGCCCTCACTCATTTATTGTTTGTTGGGTATTTTTTCTTTTGAATGGAATTGCCCCTTCAGTGGAATGGAATTGCCAAACCACCTCTAGTTCCACTGAGGGAAATAGACAGTGAGCAGAACAGGAACACCAGCAACCCTAATACTTCATCCTTAAGTGCACTGATTTGTCAGTTCTAAACGGTATTTAGACAGAAAGGTAAGATATAGAGAATATAAACAGCCCAATCAACCAGCACCAAATTTCACTCCCTCTCTTCCTCAAAACCTCTCTCCCCACTCGTTTTTCTTAAAGCAGTTCTATTTCTTTCTGCAGAGGAGAGCTAAGAAGTGAGGAACTATTGGGAGAAGCAGGTCTGCCTGACAGGAGTCAGTCAGTCAGGTTTTGAGAAGCATCCTGCTGGCTCTGGTTCATGCTCCCTTTACTGCTCGTAGATGGTAATCCTCAAACTATTGAGCTCTTCTCGATGTCAAGAGTCATGACTCTGGCTTTCAGAGAGGCCCAACTTGTCAGACTGCCATGCACACCTTTTAGAGCATATGCCAGGATCATAGAGATTCCCCTTTATCCCCGCACCCTCACATGGGGTTTCAGTTAAATAATATACCAAGTGATGGGAGTAATTGATCAGACCAGGGGTGGATACCTGAGGCAAAATAGGTACCTCAGAAGCTCTTCTCTGTGGATCTGAAATCTAGATTGATAGTATGTAATCCATTACCTATGTCTATATCTACAGGGTGTCCCCCAAAATGTATACTGTACACACTTTGAATAATTATAAAGGCGGTGTTTATTAAAATACATTTCATTTTCAAAATGTGAGAGAATCTACAGACACAGTGTGTATATATATTTTTGGGATACACTGTACATCTACATCTACATCTCTGTCCATCTATTTATCTACGGGCAGGGAGAGACTGGCTGCTTTCTCTATGCTGGTCGGGCATAAGCCTTGGGATGTGGGATGGGCGTCATTTGCCAGTTTCATGGATCAGAGAAGCAGAGGTGGTAGGTCTACAGAGATAGAACAGCCAGGCCAAAATGAGCAGAAATGAGAGAGAGCTGGGTGAGCATTTCAGTTCCATTCCAGGTATCTCCTTACAATTGTCCCCTGTGTCTTTTCAATAACTCTCCCTTCACTACTTAAGCACACTCAGGTTGGCTTTTGTTGCTTACAAACAAAAGCGTTGCTGCTTCCCATCTGGCTGTGCAGGGCTGTCCTTTCACCCTCTGACAAGCTGACTTCTCCCCGAGTCCTCTCCTCTCTGCCCTAGTCCTGAGGTTGCAGCCCAGGGGTAGTAAAGCCGAGAGAAAGGGGCCTCTGAGTGAAGGTTCCCCTACCTGCGTTTCCCATGCTCAGGGCGCCTTGTCCCATTGGCTTCTGAGCTGTCCTGGAAGCTCTTTCAGGCAGCAGAGAAGGTAATCTTGTCAGGGGTCTTTTCCTGGATCCATCTTCTTGGCGAATCATTAGTAGCACCAATTGCCAAGTGGCCTGACTCTGGCTGCAAAGCCCTTCCTAGCTGGGAAGGTGAAGGACAACGGTTTCTAGCAAACTTTCCAATGAACACAGCTGGGCTGAGGAGGGAAATGACTCAAGAGGGAAGTCGTTCATGGATCCTGGAGAAAATGTTGGGATAGGAAGCCAAATGACAGCACAAAAGCATGTCAGCTGTACAGACCATTTGCTTCAACAACTTGATTTTACAGGCTGGAAAGGGAAACTGACATTTATGAAGGGCCAGCCATGTGACAGACATGTGATCCCCAAGAACAGTGTCATTCAGATATGATCCTCATTGAACAGATGAAGAAACTGAGGTTCAAAGTGGTCAAGTAATTTAGTTAAGTGGTGAAGACAGAGTGGATCATGAGGCCATCTTACTCTGGAGCTCAAGGCCATAGTCACCCTACTAGAGGTGACTGAGGACTGGTCTCAAAATTCTCAGATCAGTGCCCTTCAAGCCTCACCACTCCGCCTCCATCACAGTCCATTTTTGCTCAGCTGGAGTAGCACTGATCTCAGGGAAGATGGTCAGAGCCCAGCCAGGCATCTTGAGATCCACTGCAGACAGGAAAAAAAAGAGCCTAAGATCTCCCATGCAGCTCTGCCTCCACCATGGGCTATGAGCAAGTCTGTCCAATAATAACTCAGCACAGCCAAGTTAGGTTTTGATAAGAGCCAAGGTCCTACCAAGAAGGTGTGGGGACAAAGGAAAAGAAGTGATCACAGAGCAAACAGAAGTTCCCGAGCTTCTTGTTCTGGTTGTCTCACTTCTTAGCTATTACCTTGGCTAAGCCACTGATTCTGCATCTTTGGTTCCTCTGTGGCATCAAGGAAGGCACCCGGGTTGGATAGTGGTCAGAGACTGAGCTCTGGAGTTCTTAGGCAGCCATAGCAGCTGGATCTCAAATGGGCCTCTTCCATCATGGGTCCTTGGCCTCAGGCAGAAATGCTTTCTGGGGACAGGATAATGGCCTTTTGAAAGTCTAAGCATAAGCGAGCACAGAGTACATGCCAGGGAGAAGAGAGAAGATGATTTGGAGTTGATGACAGGAGCCCCAGCTGTGTGGTTCAGTTACACAGATGTGCCCCACAGTACCCTGGGGAGACCGTTAGCTTAATGTGCCATGCAGATGTAAGGGGCATTCCATAAAGCAGCTCTGCAGTAAATGGGTCACGCTATACACACAGGCAACACAAAAGACCTGAGCTGTACAGATGTTCCATGCACCATACCCCGGGACATGGTCTACAGATGTTCACTGTGGACCGAAGAGCACAGCCAAATCAGGAAGCTCTTGGATTAGAAATAACAATGCATTGTTTTGTTTTTAAAAGTATCAGACTACAACAAATATTTGTACTGTACACCATTTGCTGTCTGGCAACTGTCAAGGTGTTTGTTGAGTCTTGATGTTGGGACATGCCTGAAAGAGCTTTCACAGCCTATGGAATCTCCACTGCACACCTTCTCTCTGGTACTTTGGGGGTCTCAGACTTCAGGCTCTAAGAATCCGCCTGGGCCTGCCTCTAACAGGGCCTGGGGCAAGATTACACAAGGAGGACCACAAACTCAGAGATCTAAATATTTAAACATTCCAAAGGAAGCTTAAAAAACTGTTACATAAAGTATATTCTCTCCCCTTTTCTTAACAAGTATACTTTCATAACAACCTAGGAGGCCATGATTGATTTAGGATGATCAGAGACTCCTTGGATTTCTTGTCCATGGTGACACTGGGAGAGCCAGTCCCTGGCCAGTCCTATGACCCACCTCCATTCTCTTCAAACCCCTCTTCCATCTTCAGCCACATGGAGGCTTCATGTTCACACATGAAGAGCTCAGTCTCCATGTCTAGTTCCATTCATAATCCCACAAACCACCACTCCCTGGCCACTCCTCAGGCCCAGGCAGTAACATGGGACCCTCTGGACAGGGAACTGAGGTTACAGGTACCTGGATACCTGGATGGGTCTGGAGGTGGGAGGGGCATGGGTTTTGGGTGAAAACATTCTTTGGTCACATGAACTCCTCACTCTGTGGGGCGGGGCATGGCTGGAGGGTGGTTAGAGTGGAGGCTTGCAGCCCGGGGCCCAGCATAGGAGGTCCTCTTGTTTGCCTCTAACCGTGATTTACCTTTTCTGATGATCCCAGGAGGATGTCGAAGAGGCTTATGTGTGCACTACAGGTTGCGCTGAGCTTAAGACAGACACACCTTCTCAGGCAATATCGTCTGGAGGGTTTTATGACTTGCTGGCACTCCAGGCTAGCTTATTTTCTTCCTGCTTCCATGTGCTGATCTCAGAACCATGACTCTTGCTGTGATCGGCTCACAAATGATCGTTACACTCTGGGTGCAGGATCAGTAATTTTTGAAAGATGACAGCTACTCCTTAGCAAGTACTTTATATAAACCTAGGACTGTGCCAGATAACCTGTCTACTTACCTTTTCTCAGGAAGAAGAACTGGGCTCAGAGAAGCGTCATTTAAGCACTTACTTCCGACACCAAAAAGTATGTAAGTGGCTGAGAACAAGGTTTGCCTGACGCTAAAGCCTGTGACCTTCCTCCATGTCTCCCAGGATGAGAGAACAAGCAACAGGTCCTTTTCAGAAGTATGGATGTGAATGCGCCCAGCGCACCCTTTGTTGCATCCCGGGAAACACAATGATGGGGCCCCGTGCGTTTCCCGACGCCCAGGTAGCAGGCAGATGGATACGCTGCTCAGATTCCCGGCTACCTTGTGTGTGCTTAGCAGGCGGCATTAACTTCTTCAGGGTTCTTCAGAGCGTAAGGTTTTTCCAGCTCCCTGGAAGACCCTCGGCCAATGAATGACCACAACAGTGACAGCCAAGACATCCTTCTTAGAATGGGCTTCAGCAAGGGGCTGGCGTGCTGGCCGAGCTATCTCCACCCACACGGAACCCTTACTGGGTAACAGCAGCCTGTCCCAGAGCACAGGCAGACCCTCCGCCCTGCTGGCATCACGGTCCGATGGCAACCCCGGCCCAGTCCTGCTGCTGCCCTTTTCCTGTCACCGATGGCACTTCCCAATCATCTTTCTGTACTCCCAACTGTCTCAGCGTCTTCTTCCTGGAGAACCCAACCCTCAGTGTCCTCCCAGAGCCTCCAGCTTTACAGACAACCAAAGCAAATAATTTGCAATGCCAGCCTGCTGGAATAGAATGCCACAGGACGGGGTGATGGGGGGCTTTCTTTTTTGCATTATCCCTCGAACCCAGAATAGTAATGGCACAGTGTTGGGTATGGAGTTCAGTAGATAATTTTTGAAAAATGAATGAAATCCAAGTCTCTGCATTTGCTTCCACTAGCACTGGCTGGGCCTACACTAGAGCTTCTTGTATTTCCCCCTAGTTCACTACCTCCCCCTTCCCCGGCACCGACATCCTTTCCCTCCCTTCCTTTCTCTCCCCTCCTCAGTTACTGAGCATTTTATGTCAGGCACAATGCTCCGTGCTCAGAACCACCTTCTGCAGTTGCTCCAAACCACCAGCTCCTCTCTTCAGCTTTCTCAGAAAGCCAGGCTCCATGTCCAGCCACTATTTCCACCTGCGAGGGGGAAATACTGATGCCCGTGGGGCTCTGCTCCCGCCTGTCCCCAGAGCAGGCATTCCCAAAGAGCGGCCTCAGGATCACTTGCCTAACAAGATCTTTTTTTCTTTTTACATTGTCCTCTAGGTGTCAGACATCCTATTTGATGCTCTGTTTACATTATCCAATTGTTTTAATCCTACCCAAGGATACGTTTTTATTGATTTGAGAGAGAGAGAGGAACATAGATGTGAGAAACAGCGATCGCTCGCCTTCCGTAGGCACCCCAATCTGGGATTAACCCCGAAACCTAGGTATGTGCCCTGGCCGGGAATGGAACCGGCAGCCTGTTGGTGCGTGGGACCATGCTCCAACCAACGGAGCCACCCAGCCAGGGCTACATTTTCCTCATTTTATTGTGGTAAAATATACATAACAAAAAATTTACTATTTTAACCATTTTTTAAGTGTATAGTTTAGTACATTAAGTGCATTTACAGTGTTGTACGTCCATTGCTACTATCCATCCACAGAACTTTCTCATCTCCCAACAGAAACTCTGTATCCATTTAACAGCTCCTCCCCAACTCCCTCAGCCCTCAGTGACCTCTGTTCTACTTTCCATCTCCCTGAATTGGCCTATTCTAGGGAGCTCGTCAAAGTGAAATCATACCTTTTATTTTCTCTTTTTGTGTCTGGCTTATTTCACTTAATGTTTTAAAGGTCATCCATGTTGCAGCATGTGTCAGAATTTCCTTCCTAAGGCTGAATAATACTCCAATGTATGTGTAGACCATACTTTGCTTATCCATTCATTAGTTGATGGATATTTGGGTTGTTTTCTACAGTTTGGCTATTGTGGATAATGCTGCTAGGAACACTGCTGTACATCTGTTTTCAGTCCTTGTTTTCCATTCTTTTGAGTATATACCTAAGAGTGGATTTGCTGGATCATATGATAATTATATTTTTTATTTTTTGAGGACCTGCCAAACTCTCCCCCGCAGTGTTAACAAGGTACTTTTTGGAAAAAGGGTTCCATGCTCAACAGACTTCATCCTGGGACTCTTTCTCGGAGAGTCGTAATACACTTTAGTAAACATAGTAAAGACTTTGACAAGTCCTCAAGTAAAGAATCTATGTAAGTTTGACCCACCGGTCTCCAAACTAATTGACAGTGGAACCCTTTTTTTGCAGAGTAACTGGTAACTTACCATCCCCTGCTGGACTGGGAAACAACGCCCTCGGCTCTCAGGCCGACACAGGAAGGGCTGGGGCTCAGGGAGAGGGAAGAATCACTCAGACCCAGAGACAGGAGCATGTCTAACTCTCCAACCAGCCTGTTGGGTGAGCCTGGTGACTTATATTCTTTCTCTTGGTGGCTCTGCACATGCCTGGCCCATCCTTCCTCTGCTTCTTTGCTTCTAGAAGATTAACTATTAGGACTAGCTGGGGCGTCCACCCCTTCCCTCAGGAGACTCTGTCCCTGCTCTGGTCTCCCCAGGCAGGGAGTGAAAGTCCCTCTTCCTCTTAGATCTTATTATACTGTGTTGCCCTATTAAACGGCTGGCCTCCTCCACTATATCAAAGGGGGGAGGGGGGGCGGTGTCAAATTTAGTTTGCATAAACAACCACCTGGAGAGCTTATTAAAAATGCAGATGCCTCTGTCTTACCCCTAAAAATTCCAACTTAGTTTCTCTGAGATGTGCATTCAGTAGCTCTAGAATGTGCGTTGTTTTTTTAAAATATGTTTTTATTGATTTTTTAGAGAGAGAAGGAGAAGGGTAGAGAGATAGAAACATCAATGAGAGAGAAACAGCATCGATCAGCTGTCTCCCGCATGACACCTACTGGGGACTGAGCCCACAACCCAGGCATGTGCCCTGACTGGTAATTGAACTGTGACCGCTTGGCTCATGGGTCGACATGCAACCACTGAGACACACTGGCCGGGGCTAGCATGTGCACTTTTAAGAAACACCTCAGGCAATATTCTCAGGCAGATGATATTTGGAATCCCCGTTGTTAGCTCTATAAGGATAAGAACCACTTCTACACGTTTATTTTACACAATAAATGTTGAGTGAACAAATGAACAAATGAATGAATGAAATGAGGCCAGTCTCCTCCTCTGTAAAATGATGAGGTTGGACTGGATATTTGCTAAGCCCTCTCTTGGCAAAACCTCTCTTTATGAATTTCAGGTTATTTTACCGAAGCTACTGTGTTCCCAGCCCCTTTAAGATCGGAACCATACACAGTACACAAACCTAAGCACATGAAAACACCAGGGAAACCTGCAGAAGAGGAATTAGTCCACTTTGTGATTTAACGAATCACTCAGGACTCATGAATAACCATGTTTTGAAGCTATCAATTTGAACAAGCTAGACATACAAAGAGAGTCATACTCCTGTGTCCCATGTGAATTCAGTTTCATTCTCGGAGTAGCTGAGAGGCAGCACCGTCAGGGCTGACAAAGCCCGGAGTTTGGGAATCAGGGAACTGGGCATTATGGGAAACCAGGGTCTAGAGAAGATGCTGGGGTGTCGAGCAGCTCTCCTGCTTGGTGGAGGGGGTACAAGCTCTGTCCCAGTCCCCTGACTCTGCTCCAACCATTTCTCAGTGGAGTCTTTGAACATAAAACCCTGAACCTCTGCTCCCTGAGAACACCGCAAGTTTGGAAAGGAAGCCCCAGCTTTCATAAGAGCTATGGCCTGAGAAAAATGAAGTCTCCCATTACTTATAACCCCTCAGCATTTCAGAGGAAAAGATTGGCTGTGGCTGCCAAGATCCAGCAAATATTTGGTTAGCTTGGAAAGAATGGGTGCTCATTTTCCAATTCTCACAGATTTCTCTAAGCCCAGTTCCTTTTATTAAAAACCTCAAATCCAGATACAATCGAATGGCACTTCAGGCTCTAAGCATTCATCTGTATCCCGGGAAGCAGAACCCAGAATCTAAACAAAGAAAAGCTTAATCAATAGAACTCATGAATTTCCTCCAGGAACAGGGCCCAGTGTAGCACAGAAATCGTCAGAGGGGCCCTGACTGCGGTTTTCTTTGGGTGGATGTTTATGGGAAAGACCAGGGAGTGTTCCTTCAGTTGACTAGGCTCAGCACACTGTGACCCATGGAATAAATCCCGCCTGCTGCCTGTTTTTGTTTGTTTCTGCACAGCCTGTGAGTTAAGGATGTTTTAAAATATATTTTTAAATATAAAAAAAAAGTCAAAATAAGGAAAATATTTCATGACATCTGAAAAAATATGGGAAATTCAAATTTGAGTCCATAAATAAAGTTTTATTGGAACACAGCCACGCCCATGTGTTTACGTTGTGTATGGCTGCTCCTGAGCTGCAACGGCAGAGCTGAGTAGCTGAGACAGGCCCTGTGGCCTTCAAAGCCTGAAATCCATCCTACCTGGCTCTCTACGGAAAAAGTCTGTAGGCCCCTGAAGTAGGGGATATGAGACTTGATCTTCACTAGCATCTGAACTAAAAACTATAAAACACGCATGCACAGTTAGCTAATTATGAAGCAAATATCTGTATAACCTATCCTGTGGGTCAAGAAATAAAAGATTGTTGACCATCACCTCCGAGTCCTCCATGTATCCTTTCTTCCTGAACAGAGTGAATCAGTACTTGGACCTTTGTGATATGTCTTCCTTGCTGTTCTTTATACTTCACCACCTAAACGTCACACAGTAGCCCTGCTTCATCCACAGGAAGTATGTTCCAAGACCCCCAGTGGATGCCTAAAACTACAGATCACACTGAACCCTACATATGCTATGTTTTTTCCTACACATACATACCTATGATAAAGTTTCATTTATAAATTAGGCACAGTAAGGTATTAACAACTAATAATAAAAGTTATAAAAAAAACTTCAATAAAAGTTCTGTGAATGTGCTCGCTCTGTCTCTTTCTCAAAATGTCGTATTATATATACTATACTCACCTCCTCGTGATGACTGGAGATGATACACTCAAGTGGAAGACGAAGACGCTGTGGTGAAGCGTGAGGCTACTCCTGACCTCCTGAGCAGCACGAGATTTAAAACTTAAACCTCCCCTCCTCCACACCCCACGGATGGAAGCTGGCTGGGGATAGCAGCTCACTGTTTATTTCTGGAATTTTCCATTTCATATTTTTGGACAGCAGTTGACTGCCAGTAACTAAAAGTGTGGAAAGCGAAACCCAGGATGAGGGGGACTGATGCCGTTGAACTCTGCTTGGCTTTGAACTGGATGCTAACAGGACAGCGCTGTGTTTGCTTTGGTGACCCGCCTCTCCCTCTCGGCATCGTTAGTGAGGCTGGGCCCCGAGTCCCTGGCGTTGCTGCAGTTTTGTCGCTGTGTCTGCTGCGCGGCATTCCTCCACATTGCTTGGGCACAGTGCATTTATTGATTTTACCGTTGATGGACAGTGGGGTCATTTCCAGTTTTTGGCCACTGTGAATAGCATTGCTATGAACATCTTGTATCTGAACCTTCACTGACTTAAGCAAAAGTCCAGAATGGCTGAATTGTAGGATGTGTATATCCTCAACTCCACCGGTTATTACCAAACTGTTCTCCAAAGAGGTTGGACCAACTAAACTCCCACCAGCTGCCTCCTTTTAGGGAGCAGAGAAGCTCTTTGTGTCCATCGGCACTATTTCCATCTCCAAACCCTGAACCACACCTGCCCCCCAGGACCCTGCAGAGCCAAGTGCATGGGAGTCACCATCCCGTCTGCTTTGTGTATTCCCTTAATGTAATCCTTGGGTCTGCAACATGCAGTGAGAAATGCCAACGTTCTAAGAACGGTCCTTGAGATGATGTGGTTACCTTTTGGACTTTGTGTTTGGCTAACGGGACAACCAGGTATGAGACTATCCTGACCACCTCCTCTCCCCCGCCCCCCACACATGGGCGCTGAGGAAGGTCGGTCATCACAGCCGGTGGGTCAGGTGGCCTCCCAAAGCCTGCAGCATGGACAGGACGAGGCATCAGGGAGACGGTCAGGGAGGGACGCTTTCTCCCTCAGGACATCAGAGGACTGCAAGGGTCAGGGTACCTGCTAACCTGGAGCTGATGCTTGTGTCTTTCTCTACAGGGTTTTAGAAAAGCTGGACAGAAAACGCCCCCTCTGCTAATGGCCAGCAAGCGGAGACCCTATCACCTGGGGGTCGGAGCACTCAGGCGTTTCTGAAACATGATGTAGCACTACCCTGAAAAGGCACAAATAAACCCCAAACCCTGGCACACATTTATCCAGTTCGTGAAGCGGATTAATAGGATAACCAATAAAACATGTATAAAAGCTTTAATTAAATCTGATGAAATAAAACTTCATGTTTTATTTATGGACACTCCCAACATGTAAAGGATTCAGGGACACATTCATTTTTACTGCCATTCCGTCCTCATATCTATAATTAAATCCAGGCTGCAGCTCTGGCCCAAAGCAACGCGGCATTTTAAAGCTGGCCTTGGACACTCCCTCCCCCACCCCATCTGCTTTTAATTATAATTACCATCCCAATATAAAGGAGGCGGATGGTAAAACAAAACAAAATAATAAAACAAACAAACAAACAGAAACCAGTTGTTGCCTTTATGTTTGAAATGACAGCTGAGGGAGGGTTTCAGGCGGGTGGGCACAGCCTCTATTTCCAGTTGTATTGTGTACCAAGTGCACAATCCCTTCATTTTACTTTTGACATAAAAAAGGACTTCATGAAACAAGACAAAATAACTTATGATTATATGAAACATAACTGTGACAAATCACAAAACTATACATATTAATAGAAAAAAAAGTGTACCTAATTCTTTAAAAGATTTATGACAATAAGCACCAGATGTGCCCTTAGAGTAAAATCGGCCCCATATCCAGTATGATATATGCAGTTCATTTCTCTACGTGAGTGTATATAACTATGGACAAGAGTCTGCGTGATTTATGGAAAACAGATTTCCACTTCTCCCCCCGAAAGTGCTTTATGTCAGCAACATTACACAGGATGCTCTGCTGTCTGTACAAAATAAATCTCTTCTTTTTTACACTCGCCATTTCTCCAATGAGTGGTGTTTTTTTTTTTTTTTTTTGCTTTATCCATTGCAAAAAAAAAAAAATGTAACCGCAGAAATTCCACACCACCAACAAAAAGTGCCATTAAAAAATGCTGCTATAAAATGACGTGGTCAAAACAGTCTAATAAAACACCAAATAATTAAATCAGACATTTACAATCACTAGTCCCAATACTTAGAGGCAACTGAAAAGTCGAGGTGCTTGGGTGGGGAGATGAGCCTTTACCTCTGTGCCAGTGCACGGATGCGCTCGACAGCTGGTAAGGTGAAAGCTACGGCCCACCACCAACATTCGGTTTTGCTGGTGGAAACTATGCTGCGAGCCACTGAAGACCTATTGTCCGTTTTAGAATCACCCATGTAATTTGGGGGAGACATCGGTAAAGGGGCCCCACAGGACAGTAAATATTTAAATAATACTTAACAGCTGATCAGAGGCTGAATTACAACTGACACTTTGATGCAGTCCCTTTAGGGAACTGAGAATGCAGCAAATGAAATGTCTCCAGGCATACTGATTTCTCCTTTTTAGTGTAATAGGATAATTAGCTTTGGGCTGCGTGTGTTTTCATAGGCACCAGTTTTTACTTAAGAAAAGGGGGATGGCAATCTCTGTTTGGATGTTAATGAACATGGTTACATATCAAGACTATAAAGGCCAAGAAATGGAAGGGAATAACTCTGTGAACATTCCATTTTTACTGCTATGAACATAATGATGAAAGCATATATAAATCCTGTGCAATGCGAAAGCAAGCGAGAAACAAATCTGAAGGTCAGGTGAGATTCTGGGATCTAGGAGAGCGTGAAGAAGTCCAGAAGGAACCTGGGCGTCCTGTGCCGAGGCCGGCAGCTCAGACCTGCGCCGTCAGGAAGCACTGAGGGCTCAGGGGGGGAGAGGGGCTCTCAGCATTGCGGGCGGCCCTGGGCCCTGCGTCCTGCACGGCCCCCCGCTAACAGGAATGCCCTCCTGAGGGGCCTGCCGAACCCCCGCCCAGGAAGGCGGCCCTGTAGGTGCTACGGCTGCCTGGCGCCGCCCGGCTCCCTCCGGCCACAGTGAAGCACAGAGGGGCAGGGCCACTGTGAGGCCACAGAACGACCCGAGGCTGGTACAGGAGCATCTCTCCCAGCCAAAGGAGACGACACCCATGGTTCCTGAGGTTCAGCGTCTGGCTCCGTCTCCTCTCCCCCTTTCCACTTTAAGGTATAGAAGGCCACAGGCAGGGCTGACAACATCAGCTGTAGTAACCACTTTGCCTTCTCATCTTTTTCCTCTCATCACACAAATAAAATGCAATCTGAGCTCCTCATAAAGGCTTCAGTATTAAGAATGGACAGACTGTCTCTAAAAATCATTCCTTTCTTCCCAGAGTGTGACAAAGGCCCAGGAGGGATGCCAGTGTTCGTACGCGTGTGTCCTTGCTTAGGCCAAGTGACACAGCCCACCAAGTCTGCAAGGAGAGTGGTGCTTTACATGCAGTCTGAGAGCTCATGTGGAGAGATAGCCTGACGGGCAGCTTCTCAGAAAGTAGAGCAGGTTTTTGTAAAGTGGAGACTTGGCCATCTGCATGAAGGCTTTTCTCAGATCAGAGCTCACTAGTCAGAGAAACGAGATTGACCAAGTGCGGTTAAAACGGACCCACGCTTGGTTCTGTATTTACCTTATTTTACCACATGTTTGAATGAAGTCCGGAAGCTGGCAGAACATTACTGACTGCGCAGCCGGACTGGAAGGACCCATCTGTCAGGCTACAACTGTCACTGGGTCCCAAGTCTGACCCCAAGCTGTTTAATTGTCTTATTGAAGAGTGTAATTATTTCTGTTTGACAAACAGTATTGTTTCATTGCTCAGAAAACATTTTTAAAGAGAGCAAGAAAGAAAGCGTGAAATGTGACTACTGGAATGTCAGAATTTACTGAGTGTCTTTGGGGGCCTGGCTCATTTTTACAGCCTAGGCCATCGGACTCAAGATCTTTTTAAAGCTTTGTAAAGGTGCCAAGGGAAATGGCTTCCTCTTCAGGCTTGATGTCAAATGGCCAAGTGCTCTGTGAAAATCCAAGGCCCGCACACCAGAGTTTCAGAAAACAAGGTTGTCTTGTTCTGCCCACCTTTCCAGCAGTTTCCTCTACCTGCCTGGGGTCAGACCTTGCTAAGAGCTGATGGTCAGACAATGGTGGGTGGTGGGCATGTCTGAATCACAGTCAGGACGAGGGAGGGAGAAAAGTACAGGGGGGAGACAGACAGACAGATGGTGAGGTGAGCAGAGGCTGTGCAAAATAACTGGACATAGGGCATCTCTAGTTTGGTTTCCCAAGAAAACCTAGGAACAGAACTCGGTGGGTCCCTGTGCTCACATCATCTCGCACGTCTCTGGGCAGAGGACCAGAGCAGAAGCCATGGTGAACCAGTAACACGACCTTTTGCTTTGAACAAGGTCACTGAGGTGGATTTGCCGAACAGCTAACCCTCTCTGGTTCCTGCTACAACACCGGGAAGTGGGTGTGCCCACCCCGTTTCCCTCAGGTAGCCTTCGCTAAATGCAAAACTAACATCCCGGGAGTGCTCACAGGTGCTGTGAGGTGTGGCCAGGCGGAGCTACGCAGCTGTGGCAAAACGTATGCAGCTGGGGTGATTAAAATAATTTTTGCATCCAAAAAACAGCCTTCTAAATATTTTTTTCCTTTTAAAGTAGATGTCAATAACAAGTCTTTAAAATGAAGGAACTAAGAGAGGTTTCTGGAATATAAAACAAGTTATAGTGCGTTTCAAGGGACTGTACTTGACAGAACCTCCTTACTTTGTTTTTGGAGAAACACTGAAAGCAATTGGTTAGCACGGGAATATCGAAGAGGAGAGAGGAGAGCAGCCAGCTCCCTGGAATCCAGGCTGGTGCTGGAACCGGGGCTCCCCGTGCTATGGACCCGGTTTCCTGTGCGCCTGGCTGGGTGTCGGCCAGCGGTGAGGATGGGCATGGGCGAGGCAGTTCCCTGTGCCTCTGGCCATTGGTACTGTCCTCTATTTGGGGTTTTCAGCGAGGGCGATCCCCAAACCACATTTTCACATGGACGTCACTTCATTGGTGTCCTTTGAGGGTTGACAGCCAGGAAGTAACAGGTGTCTGGTAGAGCGAGAGTCTAAATTCCCTTTGAAAAGACAGTCCTGCTGGTCACCAGCCAACCCAGAGAGAGCAGGGAGCAAATGCAAACATTCCTGCGAAGTCCAGCTCTGACCATCCAGCCCCGCCACCCTCCAGGGCATGTCTGTGACTCGGCAGGTCCCGCGGATTCGGCTGCCACCCTTTCCGTGCAGTCTGTGAGGGCATGAGCACAACGAAAGGTGGCAAGCAACAAAGGGTTCTGGATGCCGGTGGTCGTGGAGGCCGGGTTAGCCTTCCGTATAGACAGAGGAGAGCTGGCTAGGACAGCGGTCCATGGCGCTGATCTGCAGGAACGTGGTGTCTTCGGGCCCACTGCGGATGGACTCTCCGAAGAGGCTTGAGGAAGCCGAAGGCAAATCGTACACTGCAGAGAACACACACACACGTCAACTCCTGCCTCGCACCCCACTAGTGTGCATGAGGTGACTGCACTGACCAAGGCCCTTTAGCAGGTCTCTGTCCTCAGGCACCTTAGTGGAAGAGAAGTCTGAGGTGCAGACAGACAGATGGCCAAAGTAAGTCTGGGCACAAAGTACAGGCTGAGTGTAAGTAAAAGCGGAGTGTCCCGGGGAAGGGGGAGGGGGGTCTCAAAAAGAGGTAATACTGAGTCCTAAAGAAGGCTGGAATTCTTACAGATGGAAGGGTTTGAAAAAAGTTCCAGGAGGAAACAGGGAGCAAAGACACAGAGGGAGGGGCACGTGGGGCCCAGTGTGAGGGCGAAGCTCAGGTGCAGAGCAGGTCGAGGGAAACAGGTGAAGGAGGTCTGCGAAGCCTCATCAGGCCTCACTCACAGGGGCTTTGAATGCCATGCTCAGGAGAGTGGACTTTACTAGGCGACTGGACGTTAGGTAAGGTATTTGAACAGAAAAATCACTTATTTTATCCTTAATTTCTGGAAGGCATATGGTAGCATGAAAGGCAGAATGGTAAAGATAGGAGCTGATGTATGGAGACTCCCTGGAAGGCTGTTTCCATTGTCCGGGACAGACACGATGGCACCTGGACTAGGGTGTTGAAAGTGGGGCTGGAGAGAAAGGTGAAGAAGAGAGACATTTCAGGGGTAGATTCGACAGGATTTGATGCAGCCACGTGCCGGGTCAAGTCTAGCCCAGCCAGTCATGGGAAACCCAACTGGTCTCTCCTGCCAGTCTGCCCAGGTTCCTCAGTCACAGACGCCAACACACCTGTAATGCCCGAGTGAGTTGAGAAGGCTCTGTGGAAAACGTCAAAGCCAGCCTGGCCCATGGACGTGGGGACCAGGTAGTCCTCGAAGGAAGGCACCACGCTGCAGGAGCTGCTGGGCGGCACGGTTCTCTGGGAGTCGGGGTAATGTGGGGGGCAGAATGTCTGCAGCTGCCCGTAAAATCCTGAAAATGCAAGCATGGCATTGAGCTACTGCAAGGCACAACTTCCGAAGACCGTTCCAACCCAGCTCGCCCCTCACTCACCCTAGAGTCACATGACAAGGTGCCTTTAACCCTTAAGCTCACCTGTGAAACCTTCTAAGCAAGCATCTGCAATGCACCATTTGGGCAGATGCTCTGTCACCTTCAGGGGCTTTCAAAGTTTGCTGGCTTATGAAAGTTTTATTCCTGCTCTAGTACCCGAAGCTGAAGGGCACCTTACTTTCCCTAGACTCTCCGAAGAGTCCTGGGCCAAAGGCCTGACCTTCAGAGGACAATCCTGCCCAGGCTGGATTTTGAGCACATCTTCCTTAACTTCCCTTATCCTATATTCTCTTTTTCACATTCAGTAAAAATCTGAAGAATGTTTTCGTTCACCCGTCCGTCTAACAGACAAACGCATGCACATTTCTACCTGCCTCATTATTCTGAATAGGTACATAGTATCCCACAGCTGGATCACTGCAATTTATTCAGCTATGATTATGGTTGACCTCTTCAATGAATGGGAAAACTGAAAGCGAACAAATAGTATAATGAAGAAACACATGGAAAGATTTCTTACTATTTGGAAATAATCATCAACATTTTGCTAATCATGTTTCCTTTATCTCTTTCAATTTTTGGGGGTCACTTAATGGAGTTTTCCTTGGGATCCGATAAGGCCCTTTTGTATAACCTTCCACACCTTCTTTTTCCTTTTTCCTCTTTGCCTCATGGTAAATTTGGGCCCATGGATTACTTTCTTGAAGTACAGGATGCTTTGAAAATATAATAACAAAATCTTCATTTGATACTCTACTGAAGGGAGAGTCGTGGTTGTGCTATAAACACCATTTCATTGTGTTTCCTCAAATGTAAAATGTGAACAGACCTTTCAAATACTCATAATTGATCAACCAATATGGACAAATTGTCAGTCATCTAGCCATCAAAGAAACAAAATCAAGGCGATGATAAAATACTATATTCTACCCATCACATTAGTGAAGACTTCTAACAATGAGTCTCCATGCCAGCATGAGACTGGTGAACATGTCACTTCTGCACAGTGCTGCAGACGCGGCAAGGATATCAGCCTTTTGGAAAACAATTTGACAATCTGTATCTAGAACCCGAAAAGTGTTCATACTCTTGGATATAAAACTGTTACTTCTGAGAATGTATCCTAAAAGCATAGTCCAAAGAAGAAATTCTGCACAGACAGTCATCCCAGTGCTAGCTGTCATAATAGAAAATTGAAGAGCCAAAAGGGTAACCCTAAGAGAATGGTTAAGCAAATAGTGTTACATTTACCTGATGGGAATATTAAGTAGCCATGAAAACAGTATTTATAAGGAATTTTTAACTATTATAATGTTCAGCTGGAAAAAAGCCAAGATACAAAGCTGAATATGGAGACTGGGCTCAGTTACGTGGAAGTCTGTGTACAGGGTAGTCTCAAGGCAACATAGCTGTAGCTGTCTTTTTTTTTCTTTTCTTTTTTGCTTTATATTTTTCTGAATTTTAATAGTGATGAAGAGTGAGTACTCTGGAGCCGGATTTTCTGGATACAAATCCTAGTTCAATGACTTACTTATTGTGCAGTCTTGATGAATTACTTAGCTTCTTAGTGTTTTTGTTTTCCAGTTTGTAAGTGGAGTTAAATGTAGTACCTACACCTCACTGAATTATGAAAAATGAAATGATTATTTATATATCATATAACCTAATAATGTGATTAATTATGTGATTAATATTTATATAATATCTATTTTAATAATGTAATTTATATAATGTTTGCTAAATAAGGAAAATAAAAAAGTAGAATTATTTTATAATAATATAGTTCTTAAAAATAAAAAACAGTTATTAAGAGATATAAAGTTTTCAAAAAGGCAGTAAGTCCTTCAGCAATAACCAAATGTAAGAATAAACACAGCAGTGGGCAAGGGGGCTCCTGTACGGTTCCCAGGTAGAATCCTCGGGAACATTCCTGGCCCTCTGGGGACCTGAGCCCTATACCTCTTGCTGATGCTGGTTCCCACGTCCTGCACTAATTGACACACATCCTGATCTCTTCACTCACCAAGTGCGGTCTCAAAACCGCAACAAGTTTGAGTGGTTTGAACAACCCGGGATGTGCGGCTTTGTGGTCTGCGAGGTTCCTTGAACTGATCATGACTTTGGGTCCCTGGTGGCCAAGCACATGCAAGCATGGCAGACCCACCAGGAAGAAAGCATCACCGTGAACCATCCTGGCTGGTTTATTAGGATGTAATGTCTCCTAAGTCAAACAGACAACATTTGCTATTTACCCCGATGCTGGCTCTGCTAAATCTGTGCCCCACAAACTCCCTGATAGCATTCCTCCGTGTAATGTTCCTCTTCCAAGAAAAGAAGACATTTTCATTGGACTCCCCCATCTCCCCGACCAGGGACATTATTCATTCAGGTGTGTCAGGTACAGGATGGAGACATCCTCCTGCCTTTTGTGAAAATCGACCCATCCTCCCTTTCCTACCTTCTCTCACGCTTCTACGAGCGAGCAGGAGCGTCATATGGCTTCAGTCTACATTTGAGCGCTGTGATGTGTTAAGAGTATAAAAGGTCTGTGATGCAGTGAAACACACCTGGCGAAGTTAAATATTAAACCCAACATTCTGGGCTCCGTTTCCTAGTTTTCCCCTGTCCATCTGGAGCTGAGCGAGAGGGCAGAGTGGACTTAAATTCCTGCCTGTGGGTGTCTTGGCTGACACGAGAAATAGTCGAAACCAGAATGGCCCAGCAAGCATGTTTTATCACTCTCACAGCCAACTCGGGGAAAGAAAATCCTCTTTATTAAATCCCTCCCTCCAAGAAGCCAGTTACTAGAGATGCCAAAAACACTGGTGTGGATGGCTGTGGTCACTCAAATCAAAGGGCTTTCACATTCTCTTCCCAGTGCTATTTCCATAAAACTAATGAAATTTTAAAAAATTCTATTAGGGTCTTGCCACACACAAACTGAGAAAAAGACTAACTCATTTTTTTAAAATTTTTTTTTTGATGAATGGCTCCTGTATTCCAGCTGTTGGATTTCACATAGTAAATTTGGAAGAGACACTACCTTTCGGACCCAAAGCAAAACGAGGCAAGATGTTAACACATTTCGTGAGCATAAAAACGTAAGAGCGATGGCAAGGCCAGCCAATCTGTCAGTCAGCAAGTCAGTGGTGGTTATCAGATGCTGATCACGGTCCTGCCGGAGAGACCGCAGAAACGGAAGGCGGCACCTTGCCCTCCAGGGTTGATAACGCAGCTGGAGTGAGAACACGCACATGTGTAACAGTGTGAGAATGCACACGTGAATTCGGGTTGCCAGTAAATGTTAGTTGTCCCATTTAGTGATACAATCACTCCTCCCCCATTTTAGGAGGTATTTTACCTCCAAGAATGGAGGGATGGGGTGGACTGGGCGTGGGGGGGAGCGGGATGTGCAGATAAACAGATTCTACCCAAGCCGCAGCTTCTGGAGGTCAAGGGGAATCATTCCTCTCTTCTTGTAAATTTTGGGAAGTTTTTTATTTCCTTCTAAAAATGAACTTGTTTCTCTAACTATAAAAATATTAGGAATTAATTATACCAACTAGAAAATGCAGAATTGGTATAAACAAAGAAAGGAAAGATTATGTTTATTTCCACAATTCAGATATGGCCAGACATATATGCACAAAACTGGAATGTTACACTTAATGTTTTGCATCCTGTTTTCTCCCCTAATATCATCTATGAGCTTCACGTATTATTAAAATTCATTCTTAAAATCCCCTCCCTCTTTACTTTGTCACATGGGGTCACTGATGTCTCTACGCGGATAGGTTAGATGGGGAGTTCACGGTCATTCCTTCTGCGAATGATGATAAAGCAGCCCCGTGCATCTGGGTGTGGGTTTCCTTCCCCGAGTGGAAGGGGCGTGGGGGAAGTTAGAGGAGTAAGGAATTGCGTGACTGACTGTGATAATGGAAGGGGAGTCTCCAGGGCAGCATCGTCCAACAGAACTTTCTGTGATGTGGAAATGATCTGTATCTCACTGTCCAGTACAGTAGCTGCATGTGGTCCCCGAGCACCGGAGATGTGGCTAGTGTGACTGAGGAGCTGACTTTTAAATTGTATTTAATTTTAATTAATTCGCATTTAAATAACCACATGTGGTTCCTGGCTACTGTACTGGACAGCCCATATCTGGGACAATCTGCATTCCCAGGGTGAGCAGGCTTTGTTTCAGGAATGTTTCTGATTAAATTCCTGAAGGAAAAATGCATGACCCATCAAGAGTTCAAATAAAAGCCAGATAATGCTTCTTAGACCTGGCCTTCAAGAGAGGAAGTATATTAGACTCTCTATTACATTTATTTTTTCCTTACAAGTTTACCACTCCAATCTTTATGGAAGGAACTGCAGTAAGAATGTATCAATCAGTCAATAATGGTCACCTGACTGGCAACCCTCAAGAGGGCTGATGAGCATTGTTTAAGCTGAACCTCCAGGGCATTTCAGCTCTCCTGGAGAAACCACTTTCACTTCTGGAAGTAGGAGAAGCAAAGGGAAACATGTCACCCACTTCCCTGCAGGCTGTGAGCTGCGGGCACCGTGCCCGCTGCTATGACAAGTAGAGCTATGATGGTGGAGGAGCATTCAACTCGGAGGCTCTACCCAACTGCTACTCACACGGATGGAGAGAAACACCCTCAGCCTGAACCTTGTCAAGGTGCTGTGTCAGGAGCCGTCACCCCAGTGGGTTTGTTCATGCAACAGACGGGTTTGTTCTCTACGGTGAGGCTGGGAACCACCACCAAACTCGGCACCAGGAAAAGTGCTGGATGGACAACAGGCTGATCCTTCCCTGAGGTGAGCGCTGCCTGGGCCATGATGACCACTTACAGATGCAGACATCCCACGTGCAGACCGTCAGGAAGGTTGCCCGGAACTACTTCCCCAACCAGGCTGTAGCCCGATCGGGCCTGGCAGGATCCTTTGTGAGGATCCTCGGAAACAATGCTAGGAGCACTCACTTCCCAAGATCCCTCGGTATCTTCAGATGGGGAAACCCTTCAACTCCCGTGGGATCCGAGTGTGCCGTTTCCCATTCCTGGCCAAGCGCTGTGATGTTCAGCCACTGCCCAAACCTCAGGAGTCACCTTTCCCTTGGCCTTTCAGAAGAAACACTGACTAAGGCATGTGCTTGACTTCGCTGTTGTATTTTTGTAAGATGGGGCATTCACAATATCTACTTCGTGAGGCAACTGCACAGATAAAGAGGATTACAGGAGATGATCCAAGCAAATGCCGAGCGCGAGCTGGCACGGAGTTAGCACCCTGTAACTGCTCCTCTGTGCTTTTCTTTCCCTGTTCTAATAACACAAGCAGCCCAACTTTTAAGCTTTCATTCACTCGACGACAGTTTACTAAGCACTCACTCAAGTGCTGGGACTCAGTGATGAATAAAACATGCTCCGTGCCTTCTTGGAGTGTATGTTTGAGTGAAAAACAAAGATAAACATATAAATGAGAAACCAAGTAACAATTTCATACTACGTATCACCATAAAGAGGAATTTTCTTTAAGGGATCTAGAGTGACACAACTTTTTCCTCCAGAATACATTCAAGGCAGGAAGAGAAAAAAAAGGAACCAATAGGAAAGAAGTTTGGGTACTCTGCAAACTTTTTAAGAAGAGTGTTGGCCCTGGCCAGTGTGGCTCAGTTGGTTGGGGGTTGTCCCCTGCACGGAAGGGTTGCCAGCTCAATTCCCAATCAGGTGGCACATGCCCGGGTTGCAGGCTCGATCCCTGGTCAGGGATGTCATGCAGGAGGCAGCCGATCGATGTTTCTCTCTCTCGTTGATGTTTCTCTCTCCCCCTCTCCCTGCCTTTCTAAAAAATCAGTAACAAATCTTTAAAGAAAAAGAAGAGTATTGGCTGTGGCTGCATTTGTTTGGCCCTGTCGGCCCTGTCCTGCGACAGCAGGTGTAATTAGGAGGCCACCTCACGGCTCCGCTGGGGACCAGCCCTGGCCGAGCAGTGCCTGGGTAGCAGATCCCAGTGGCAGAGGCAGAGCTGGCAGGGCCTCAGCTTCTTGGAGGTACAGTGGTTTGCCGGCCAAGAAGAAGGAAGGATGTATATTTACGAGCTTCATGACTTTTTCAGCAGCGACTGTAATTTTGCAGGTTACTTTAGGAAGCGTAGAGTTTTCGGCCTCAGCCATGTAACACTGCACATGCAGGGCATGGATAAGCCCGAGTGATGGACAGAAGGACGTAAATCAGAGAGCTCCAGAGACGGGGGTATGTGAGAAGACACGCGACCCTGCTCCCCTTGACTCACTAATCTCTTCTTCTCCAACACTCTCTGGCTCCCTGTGGATTACCCCCTACTCTCTGGGGGCCTTGAACCAGCGCCTTTGAATACTGTCTGTAATCCATGACACAAGCCAATGAGACGAAAGAGGAACACGTAGGTAATGTGTTGGAAAAGCTCCTCAAGGCCCTAAGAATAGGGTCTTTGGGGTTATATCTTTTTACCCTGATTTTATGCATTCCAATTTTACTCACACTTCCTACTCACATGGTACCTTAGTATGAGAAAACTCTTTAAGTTTCCTCCTTAGATAGCATCTGATATTCCTGTCTTGCACGCAGGTGACAGAGGAGCTTTGGAATCCCTTGCCGTTATAACCAACACTTTGTTTATATGATACCGTGCAAATAAGAGAAAAGTGGAAAATTCATACAACCATTGTAATCCTCCCAAACATCCAGATATTTGAAATGATTCATGGATCGAGCCTTTATCTGAAAACAGATGGTCAGCAGAACTAAAACAGCCATCCCATAACCTCCTGCTCAGTCCAGAGCTTTCTTATTTGCAGTCTCCTTGCTTTGGAATTTTCAGAGAACATTTCGGTTAGTGTTATGCCCACCACTCAGAGAATTCTGTCGGAAGGAACAAAACTAAGACTTGCTCTGAGAAGGGACTGTATTTTACATAGAAAATCATCCTCACAATAACTTTTGAGTTAAGTAATATTGTCCTCAATTTGAAGAAAAAGAAACGGAGAAGTTAAAATAACTGACTCAAATCCTCATAGCTACCAAGTTTCAAAACTAGGACCCAGACCCTGGTCTGTTTAGTGACATAGTTCTTATGGCTAAAGCTCATGGAACAAATCAGCGTAAACAAAATCTGGCCATTTTTGCTGAGTCACTGCTGGGTCACAGGCCAGATCCAGGCTGGATCAACCTTCCATAAAGGACAAATATTTTCATTAGGGAAGAAAACACTGAATGAATTAATAAAATGGATGAAATCCCCTAATCGCTGAAAAATTCTAAAAACCCTCAAGAATAGAAAAAGGGACATTTTGGAAATTTCTTTTACGATTTCATTTTTACCCATTGCATGAACGACTTGGATCTGGGTTTGAATCCTGGGTGACCCACTGACCAACTGAGTGCCACTGAATAAATTATTTCCCTTCTTGAGTCTCATTTTCCTTTAAAACATCTATTTCACAGAGTGTGAAAAACATTATATATGAGAATGTTTATAAAAGCATCTAGTGCATTCCCTGGCATGTAGGAGGCCCTCAGTAAATTGCAGCAGTCATCAATACCATGAAAAGCTTGTAAGTATTTATAGATGCACAAGCCATTCTTTTTCATTTTTTAAAACTTTTATTTTAGAGAGAGAGGGAGAGAGAGAAACGTTGATGTGAGAAACATCAATAAATCCGTTGCCTCCTGTATGTACCTGCCTGGGTATCTGCCTTGACCAGGAATCAAACCCAGGACTCTTCACTGCACAGGACCATGCTCCAACCAGCTGAAACACACTGGCCAGGGCATGAGCCATTCTTAAGCAATTTCTCTCTCAGCATCCACCACCCTTAAGGATACTACTCTTACAAGTGAAATCGCCACAATGTGATTGTCTTTGTTTTTGTCTTGGCTCCTGGTCTTGGCCATCAACACCATCCAGGTCTTATCTGGCTAGAACTCCACTCAGCTTCCTCCCCGTGAGTGGTGGAGAAACTGTCTCTTCATTTTCATACAGTCTATAAATGGGGAAGCTGCAGGAACAGCTCACAGACTGTGTGAAGAAGACAGATTTTAATTCGGGCTCAGAACTGAACCAGCTTGCACAGCACTCGAGCTATTTACAACTGACATTTAAGCAACTACTGTACTGAGAAAGAGGAAAATAATGGAAATAATAACCCTTAAAATTCCATGTGGGCGCATCCCTACGCAAAGCGCCCCGTGACAGTGGTTCAGAAGCCGACCCCTGGAGCACGTGCCTGGTCCCCTTGCCCTCAGTCAGAGGGCTCCTCGTGAGAAAAGCCCACTTGGTTCCAAGAAGCAGGGCCATTTTCACGCGGAGCTTCTGTTGCCAGCTCGCAGGCCACAGCAAGATGTGCTCTGAACACCCTGGGGGCTCTCCTCCTGTGCTCCTCACAGCCTGAATCTCTGAGAGCCTCACTCTCACCCTTGGAGGGAGCTGTATACTCATTCCTCGCGGTGGGGCATGGGAAGAGGGAGAGGGTCTGCTACTCATGTCTGCATAGGCTTGAGGAAGGAGGCGGGGGCAGGCAGTGCGTGTGGCTGAAATGGAGCAGAAGGAAATGGGGAAAGCAGAGCGAGGAGAAAGGCATGTGTAAAATAATCTTGGTTATAAGATGTAATTGATTTTCATTTAAAAATCCCCAACCCACCGAAAACCCTAATGCGTGGTGGCCTATGGCTTCCAAATTCTCAAAATGATAAGCTGCCAAAGTAGACTAATTGCAATGTGTCTCAGTAATTGCCATGTGTGGGTACGTACAGTTATAGTAAAATGGTTCAGTGAATCCTGACAGTGATAATGTACATTTGGAAATTACATAGAATAGAGACTTTCAAAGCCAGGAGACCCATGGAGTCTGATGGATTTGAAAGCCAGCTTTGCCCCTTACTGGCTGTGTGGCCCAGGGGGAGACCACAGCCTCTCTGAGCCTATGAATCCCCCTTTATAAAAGGAGATAATAATAACCCATACTCCTCACAGTAAGCAGCAGCAGCAGCACAGGGAACAAAGGGAAGGAGAGTTAGTGCCCAGTTTCCCATGAGTTGTCACCCACACGCCATCATCTGCCCACCATTCTCTGTGACTCATAAATTCTAGATAGAGGTAGTGCCTGGAATGGAAGGTGGAGGACTTGGACAGTCTGTGTCTGAGGGCCGTGTGAGGTGAACACTTTGGTCACTAGTGAAGGTTGATAAGAACGAGTTGGGAATTTCTCGATGAGCAGGAGCCACTCTGTTGCTGTTATAGATTACTACTGGGTGGCTACAAAGAGCAAATGAAATAAAGAGTGTAAAAATATTTTACAAACAGTAAAGCACTGATAATTATAGCTCCCACTGTCTCATTATAAGCCGGGTGTTACTTATCCTACCTTCTTTGAGTACAAAGGTAGCTCTGCCCATGATTGTATGGAGCTCTGTCTATAAGGCTCACAAGCAATCCTTTAATTCAGGGGCTACTTGGGCCTAAAGCAGAACAAGGGAGCATGGCAAAGAATGGGGATTTAACTATATCCACCCTTGTCCTTCTAAGCAAACTCTGCTGTTAAAAGGTTTGGCAGAAAAGAGGGTTCCAGACAGAGATTTAAAGGGATGTTACAAAGAAGTGCTGCGGCAGCCCCTGGGGTCCGTGAGAGCGATCCTGGTTCTCTACAGTGTTTAGGTTGTTCTACATTATAGGACTTCCCCAAGACCTAACAGGAGGAGCAAGACAGAAAGTAGCTACTTCCTCAGCCATGGGCCAATGGCTTCCTTTGGGCCATCTCTGATTGGGAAACCCTGTGAGGGTGCACCGAGTCCTACACTTACGGCTAGGCCAGTGATTCCTACAGCGGAGGCCACAGCATCAGCCCCACCTTGGCTCTGCAGCAGACTCAGTGAATCAGAATCTCTGGGTAGAGGGCCTGGAAACCTGCATGTTTAACAAGGTAATCCTTATATGAAAGGTTGAGAGACGCTCAGAACACCTTTAGATGATTTTCAATCATCTGAAAGTTTTTTAAATAAAATCTCAATAGGAAAAAACAGAACAGCTTAGATTTTACTTGAAGGAGAACTCTTCTGATGGACATCTCTTCCCCCTGGGCTCTTCCCCAGCCCTTTCTACTTACCATGGAGCTCCTTGGGGATAAAGCTTTGATGAGTGTAATAAAGTCATCTTGAATTATACTCTCAGCAGATATGGATCAGGATCCCTCCCCAGCACAGTGCCTTTCTCTTACAAGTAAGTTCTTGGTCAAGATAAAATCATAGGGCCTCATTAGAGTGACTCAGAAGTATTGGTCTTACTTTGTCCCCATGCTGATCTTGTGGCCTAGACTTCTGTTGTCTAGCTGTAACCAAACTCCCACATTATATCCACTCCTGTAAGAAGGTGACTTCTTGCTTCTCCGAATCCAAGTCTATGATTATATAATTTTCCAGCACTCTAATCTCCGGAAGAGTGGGCCCCAATAGTTTGATTACTTCTTCCACTGAGCCTCTGCCTCATAACTAAGTCTCTGTTACATACTCTTACACCTCTCTAAAATCTACTATCCAGAATGTTACACAGATGAAACTGGGCTTGAAGTAAAAGACTACAGAAATCTATATAAGTGGGTTTGAGATACCAGAGTGGACATCGCACTGGTGAAACCTAAAGAATATCACTGGAACCCAGGACATTCTGGTTTCCAGGAAACTTGCCTTTTTATCTTGTTAGGCCTTGTGGACACTGACCCTAATCCGGACAACCCAATTTATGACCTTTTGTCTTCGCTCCACTCCTCCAGGTAGAAAGACTTTCTCCCACTGCCACCTGGGGGTCGTGCTCTGGTGGGTGTGTCTAGAAGACAGGGCCCTTCCTTCCTTGCTTCCTCTCATTCCACTGCACACCAAACCCTTGGTTTTTAAGTTTGTATTATGCATCTCAAAATGTGCTAAGGTGCTACAGGGAATACAAAGATCAAAAGATCCCTGCCTACATGCAGACCAAGAGGAATATTCTCTCACTGTTGAGTTCAAAGGCTTTACTTGCCAAGAATCACCCCTTACATATAAACTCAGGGAAGGCAGGGGCTTTTGTCTGTTTTCTCTACTGGTATAGAGACAGCATCCAAAACAGGACCTGGCACATACCAGGAGCTGAATATGTGGGAATGAATAAATGAATGAGTGAATGACACCCACAGCTAGAGGCTTTAGTGAAAATGCTCATGGTGAGAGTGCAACTGAGCTCAAAGATTCTGATCTATGAACCTTATACACAATAGTCCACCCGAGTTTCAGAAAAATAAAGTGACTTCCCTTTCTATCGCTGATTTTTTTTAACGGAGGGAGAATCAAAGATGATGCAAACATGACAGGGCCTGTCCTGTTGACCTGGAGGGTTCTGTTGCTCCAAGTCACCCTTTTCTGCTGGATGCCAGAGAGGCCACTGAGCCTGAAGAGGAAAAAGAGTGGGCAGGAGAATTAAGCAACTCCTCTCATCCACAGAACACCTTGTGCTCTTTTTAGGAACCCATCCTAAGGTCGGGGAACTTAACTACTCTGAGTTTCACCTCGAAATAGGAGCAGAAATATACGTCCTACTTTCTTCACAAAGTTATAATGAGGATTCAGATATTTATCCAACAAATATTTTACTATGAACATTTTTTTATAGTTATCAACAACTGATAAAAATTTTGTCCCTAAGAGTAATTTATAAAACACATATCATAATATAAATGTAGGTGTTATCAATGGTATTGATAAAAACGCTGCGTTGGCCTAGATCCATGATGCAAAAGTGCTTCGGTAACTACTTAACTAATTCAGATCCCATGAATCATTTTACCATAATGATGAGGAAATTTAAGAACTTGAAGTAAAGGTTTTACTTTGGAATGTGATATAAGATTGGGTTTGGTGGAGAAATAATGGAGGGGAGGGGCTGACTGTTACACTTAAATGATCTAGAAAAATGCCTGAATGTTTTTACTTCAATAGACTTGCATCTTATAAGGTCTAGGTCTCAAAGACCTTGCCAAAGAATGAAATGGAAAGTTCAGTCAGAACAATCTGGTTAGAGAGGGAGAGCTTCTGTGATCAGAAAGAGCACTCACAATTGTAAGTAAACCAACTAGAAATTCTAAGAAAACTGGGATTGTTTAGCAGCATAGTCTGGGCCCAGATGATCTGAATGGGCGCAGATCAAGCCAGGTCTAGTGTTTAACTGTTCTTCTGTTCAGTGAACACAGTGGCCTTGTTACCTGTAACCCAGATGGTCCCGACGTGGGGAATTTTTTCCTTTATTTTAAGGAAACTCCACCTACAGCTATCCACATTATTTTTCTTCTAAACCATCCATTGCTTATCATATTTATAAGGAAAGTTCCAACTAAAAATCCAAGAATTATAAGACACAGATTCCCATTAATGTGTCCGTCCTTGAAGAGTCCAGCAGAACGATGCTTAAAATAAAATTATAAGAAAATATTTAACTTGATTTTAAGAGTGGCACACATTAGAGGCTAAACTTCATGAGTTTCAGATGTAAGAGAGAACATTTGCTTCTGGAAGATATGTCATTACTTCCCCCCGAAGAGTGAAAAAGCACAAATCTGTCATAATGTTCATGGAACACTTTACTAGAGGTGTTTTTAAGTAAACTGACAGAGAAGTCACGAGAGTCAATTGCACAGAAATTTTCTGGATATTTTCCTTCTCTTCAATACGTTTTTGACTTTCAATTAAGAAAACATATACATGTTGCACGGGACGCAACTTGACTGGCAGGGTGACAGAACAGGCAAACTGCGTAATCGTAATATAAATACCCAAGTAGCGGTTCCTGTTACTTAATCCCTGTTATAACTAAACTACCTTTAGTGCTCAATAAAAATAAGAAAAGATGCTCAATCACATTATTAACCAAAGGAAAGAATCCAAACAACTTTGTTGTACAAACTGACAGGAATTAAAATGACTGACAGTATCTAGTGCGGGGAAATGGGAACTCTAATGCACTGCCGGTGAGAGTTGGAACTGGTATTTCCTTTGAGAATGAAATTATGCCAGTACCTATCGAACTTTAAAAGGTGCATACCTATTAACCAAGCAGTATCTCTTTCAGAAATATTTCCTAGAGAAAGTGTGCAAAGACATATATATGTGTGAGAGTGTTTGTGTAAACACACATATGTACGTACATAAGGTCATTTAACATAGCATTGTTACTAAAAGCAAAAAATAAAAATATAAATTTCTATCAATACGGAAATGATTATGTTCCTGTAAGTACTATACAACATTTTTTTAAAAAGGAGTTGACCTATATACATTGACCAATAAAGCAAAAGCATGTATCTTATTAATAGAAAAGTAAGTTATAAAATATAGAACATGAGGCCATTTTTATAACAGGGCGTGCAGGTATGTACTTATACACATACAAGTATATGTCAGTATACACACACACATCTATTTCATTTCTGTAAGCATCTGAAGAGGTCTAAAAAAGTACCATCTTAACAGCCATTTGGGCAGTGAAATTGAGGTGAGCATAAGGCTGGGAGGGGACTTACACTCTTTATAATTAAGTACCCTAAGCACTTAAAAAATGAATAGGTAAAGTTTTTCTTTGTTAATTAGAAAGTGAAAAAAAAATTTAACCTGTACTTAATGATGGGTGCTAAGAATCCAGTAACCCTGGTTTGCTAATTTAGTAATCAGCCCTCTCCCCACCCCCATGCATGTGCTTGAGTAAACGTGGCACATAAGAGGATGAACACACACACACGCACACACACGCGCACACACGCACACACACGCACACACACGCACACACACGCACACACTCGCGCACACCCCCTGGGAAATCCCGCTGAGGCCCTTAGAGTGGGCACCCCTCCCCTACAGCAGTGGCAGCTTTGCCGCTGTTACGAGCACAGACTCTGCTGTCCTGTGGTCCCGGGTATAGTTTCCAGCTCCATCATTTCGAAATGAAGTTTTGGGCAAGTTGCTTCGTGTTTTAGTGATTCAGATTCCTCATCTGTAAAATGGGGGTAAATAAGCCTTCTTTATAGTGTTATGAGGATTAATGAGAAACTCCATGGTAAGCATTCACCACACTGCCTGACATAGGGGGAAAAAAAAAGACAAATTTTTCAGCAGTCTGTGTGCCAAGACACAAGATCAAGCGGTTGGTGGGAAATCATGAATCACGGCACTTGTATTGTTAGCAAATTTTAGCCCTGTAAGAAACCCCATCTTTTAATGGTTCCACACTTAACCTCAAAAATAATCCCCAAGTAACTAAAAACTTCCACAGGACTGTCTACAGGCACAATCGTGAAGGAGAATCAGCCTGGGCTCTGGGGTCAGACTGTGCTCATAAAAGCAGCTCTGATACTCACCAGGTATGTGCCTGGGCTCATTGATACTTTTATTAATGTTTTTGTAAGGATTAAACAACATAAGTGGATGTATGTAGAGCATACAGCATCCGGTACACAGTAGAAATACAACAACAATAATAATAGCCTCAGTGAACTGAGCATCTACCGTGGGCCGGGCACTTTCTCTCATTCTCGAACCACCTCTGAAAGAGAAGCGCCACTAGCCCCTATCAGATCCAGGACACTCAGAGTCAGGACGTGTCTTGCTCGTGGCACTCCAGGCGTACCTGCCCGACTCCAAAGTCTACTTTTTTCTACTGCTCACTATTTCTCTTCCTGCATCACCTTGGGCAAAGCACAATTTCCTCTTCTAGAAACATCTTCTTCTGAGGCAATATGACCAGTTTGCAGGCCGGTTAGCTAGTGGCTGGGAAAGCTTTGAAAACTGGTAAGTTTTGGAAATAAGGGACCCCCTCAAAATACCTCTTCCACTGAGCTGCCACTGCCCAGAATTTCACTACTAGGTGTTCAGTGCTAGATGTGTTTAAAGTATCCTCTTAAAGTGCGAATACTCGTGGGAAGGGGTCCTACAGAATCGTTAGATCATCCAATTTCCTCTAGAGAGAAGTCTCAGGTAGCTTGTAAGAACTGGACATCCGAAGAGAAGGGCATGGAAACTGGAGGAAGTGCCCAGAAAAGAGGGGCCCTGAGACTCTGCCTCTAAGTCACAACTTTGCCCAGGGCTGGGTCCACCAGTCAGTCTGAGCAGCCATGAGGGAAAAATCCCTCTCTTTCTCTTCCCCTCCCCCTTCCATTCATTCATATTTATCCCATAAACATTTATTAAGCACTTACTATGTGCAAAGCATTAAGGGAGGATTCAGTCCCTGCCCCGAGGAAATTTATAATTTAGTTATGGTTGGCTGAGTCAGTCATCTTAATATCCTTACTGACATATGGGTTTAATCTCCGTGTTTATGTGTGCAAATGCTTAACTGCATACGTGGATCGTTCGCAGTTCAGTCATTCCATAATCACTGAAACAGCCTTTCTGATTATGACCATCCTATACTCCTCCCACAACACCCAGCTTGTTGAAATGCTGACGGCAACCTGCACACAGGCACCTAAATTTAACTTTTGTTTTTATATAAGTAGCACACACTCAGAATTTACCAAGTACTAGTTATATAAAACTGTTCTTGGGGTAATTTTATAGTAATTAAGTGTATACGAGTAATTAAGAATTTCTCTGGATCTCATCATCGATCCCTAGTACTAGATAAGCATTAATAACAGCGTGGCTGATACCAAAAATTATTCCTGATTATGACTGAGGATGATAACACCGGGATGGCCTGAAGCGAAGCGCACTCACTGGCTCATCCCTCTTGTGCATATGTCACAACTTTCTCAGTGGAGACTCTTACACTGTGGATTTACAATCAATCTCATTCTTCTTGCTGAGTTTCAAGGGGAAGTTGTGACACATGCGTAAGTTGTAAGCAATACCATTTCTAGACTTACTACTTCACTCTTTCACAACCTCACATATGCAGATGTGACTAAATTTCCTGTGAGGGGAGAGTATGTTTATTGTCTCTACAATTTGCCTTTTAAAAATAACCTTTCTGCATTTAACACTATAAACTCCCAGAAATGAGATCAGCTGTGGCTATGACCCATAGGACTCTTTCTGGAAAGTACCATTGCACAATCACTGTAAGCAAACAGCCCACAGCACAGGAAGAAGCTACACATGTACCTGCCACCCCCTTCCACTTAAGTATCAATGCTCTGAGATTTCTTCGGGCTGAAAGGTGGTTTGGCTGTTGGGTAGGACAAACCATTTACAACATGTTTTGTTCTTAGAGGCCTGTCGGTGGCTGGAAACCTTTTGTTTCCAGATGCAGTCAATTTGAACTTGGCTGACAGGCTTACCGCTCCACACCGAGGTGGGAAAATGCCACCATTGTCTGGGAGCGAACTGGCTGGCTTCTGTGGGGCCTGCGGGCAGGGCATGCTTTAAATCATGAGAAAGACAGCTTATGAGCCACGGGAGCCAGCACCAACAGAGCAGGCTCCTACTTCCCACTGCTGCCGCCTTCATATCAAATGGCCCAGGCCGGGTAGGCAGCCTCATGGTGTTTTCCTAATGAAATCTAATGACTGGACCATGGATGATGGAAGGCTTTGTGTCGGCAGCTGGCAAGTCCAGGGGGGTGAAAATAAGAGCAAGCAGTGAAAAGTACAGAAACCTAAGAGAATGGGGTTGAGGGACATAAAATGGGGCAGAACCCTCAGAAAGAAGCCTCTAGGCTCTACCACTGATTTCCAAGAGGCGATCGGTGTGAATGAAAGTGTGAGATAGTTCCATTTTACAGATGAGAAAACCATCCCAGAGAACATCTGGCAGACCCTGCAATGTTCCTGTCCAGTAAACATTATCAATAGAACCTCAATTTTGCTAAGCATGGCAATGCACCAAAACATCCGTCTCCCCAGATTCCCTTGCTTTTGAGGGTAGCATGGGACTGAGCTCAGAGTACACTTGTCCTTCACTCTTTTCCCTCCTCTCTACCTGAAGCAGAGACAAGGCATGCAGAATATCAGCATCCCTACTGTGAGCAGGAAGGTGGAAGCCAGAAAAAGGGATGGCAGAGCAGAAAGCTGGGAGGAAGCTTGCATACTATTGGCTTCGTGGGCTGCTCCTCCACCCCACACTGTTTTTTGTTCGATGTCTTCTTATGCGAAGAGAGTGAAGCCTTGCGCTGGGCACCCTGCTACACCATGATAAACAAATCCTGAAAAGTTTTGTGCTCTGTACAAATGGGTACTGCAAATAACAGGCCCTTGGAAAACTAGGATTGGGTCAGACCACTCAATATCTATGAAATCTTCTAACTACAGCAGTCACAAAATAATCGAGAGGGAATCTGGGCAGCCAGTCCCGTGGGGCTAGAAGCTACCCAGTGGTTATTAAAAATGCACAGAATGTCAACGGGAAATGCTGGCTTGCAGTAACTGAGACAACAGGTGAGAGACCAGCACATAGGAAGGACTGTGATCTGCCACTGGCCGAGGGCTGTGCGCGGCCAGGTGTGCAGCTCTCTGGGGAGGGAGCCCCTGGGGTCATGCTCTTCAAATTTCATTAAAAGAGCTGAAAGGGCTCCTGCCTGTGCAGCAGCGAGGGCTTTTTCATTTTCTTCTCTCGTTATTCCAGCCTGTCTTGCCTACCAAAGCCTGTGTGCACGAGTCCACGCTATTATGATGACATCATTCCCGTTTACCAGTTGCATCTGAGTGAGCTGGATTGTTGTCTGGGTGTCCTGTACATGCAGTCCAACAAAATCCCAGCAATTAGGATGCAATGTTCTTACCTCTCTCATTCTATTCCCTACACAATGCCCTCCTAACTTGCCTAAAATACCAGGCTGGCTCTTCCCTCAGTAGCCTCACACTTAGCATGGCCCCAAATCCCTCTACGAACTGGCCTTGCTGTTCGCGTGCCTCCTCCCCTCTGCTCCACAGCTTAGCCTGTGCATTCCAGCCGCACGAAACTGCCCTTGGCTCTTCTCTCCAGGCATGCACAAGGCTGTCGTTTGTGTTCTCGCTTGTGCACTTGGCTCCTCCTGCCTGGAATGCCTCTCCCCACCTGGCCTACCCAATGTACTATTTATCTTCAGAATTCTATTCAAGGGTCACATCTAGGGACCTTTCTCTGGTACCTTCCTCTGAATAAACCGGTGCCTCTGATACTGTCTGTTGCTGCATGTGTCACAGTGCACTGATTAAATGACATTCGTGTTTCCCTGACACATAGTGGGTGGCCAATACACACTTGTTGGATTGAACTTGGCCTCTCTTTGATGAGTTCAGATCAGGAAGGTTGTGAAAATGCTGTTCTAGAGATTCCCACGGCATTCTCACAGCCTGGAGTGCACAGGGCATTTACAAAGAAATTATCCATTAGCACCACAACAAAACGTACAAATATCAACTCTTAGGCAACTAATCCCAGCAAAATTCTGAGGCTTGTCCGGACAAGAAAACAGTCCTAAAGAGAAAGAAAAGGCCGAAGAACAAGGTTACATGATTGGAAAGAGCTGTCCTTATGTTTACATTTAAAATAAAAGACTAAAATGTACCAAGAAGTTGCCTTGGAGATACCACCCAAACAGAGACCCACGGATGCTATCAACATTCAAACATTCAAAGCAAGGACACCTTATCCACCTTGCTAATGAGAGCACTATGAATGGGTGCAGTGGGTGCAGAGTCAACAAAACGGCTACGGTCCTGGGTCATTCACTAGGTGAGGAAACTTGAAAAAGTGGTGCTATTAATCTTTTCAAAGTACGCCTTTTACAAAACACCTCTCAATAGAAATATACATCGAACACACGACATCTAAGCTCTGTATCAATTAGTCTGGCATGAAGGAACTCAACGGAACTATTTTCTTTTTTACCTGTAAGAACAAAGCTCCTCCGAGCTCTCACCTTTCACAGCTCTGTGTAATGCACCAGCATCTGCCTACAGGTGTATTTCCTCGTGGAAAGATATAAACACTTATGTATTTTGTTTCTTGGACTTAGAAACACGTAGATTAAGAATGCGGCTTGGAAATGTGGACCTCTTGTTAAAGATGCCAGTGTAGTTAGCCGAGGCAGCAATGCCTGGACATAAAATCTTCTATGTATGTTTCCATCTCTAAAAATACAGTGATGACATTTTTCTCTGACCTCTGCCTACTGCAGGGAGTAGAGAGGATGAGGGTGGTGATGCTCATTAAAGCCATGATCTTCTTAAAAGAGAGAGTAAACACTCACTATAGCTATACTGTTAGCAATCTTGACACTGCTCGGGGCTTTAAAAATCTCGTTGTATTAGGGGATGAAGCTCCTTGTTACTAAGATGCTGTATAATGCTCTCCAGCACACTAGTCCAACCAAAGCTGAAAGGCATGGCCAATAAATGCAACTCATTTAGAAGCTTCTCTGCTTCTCTCATTCCTAGCACTGATTCACCCACTTGAAAAATATTTGATCAATTTAGTTCTTATTAAGGATTAGTTGATGAGAAATGCCTATGCCTAGAAAGTTCCAGAAAAGCATTTTCAGAAAAATACTTGAAAGAGGAAGTAAGGCTGTATGTGGATCCCTACCCCTAATTCCCAGCAGTGGCCCAGTGACTGACGCATGGACACTCCCTTGCAAACTCAGCCACTTGCCCATCTTCTGGGAGGAAGTCAAGATTTCCCAGTTTGCATAACTATATTCTGATCTCTTCTAGAAAGGCTTGTCATATGTATTTATTTTTAGGGCTTCTGTGAGCAGTTTCTCATTGGCCATGGGAATTTTTAACAATGAAAAAGTTAAAAAACACACCAAGTTGACAACTAAAAAAGAGAAATGTGGGAGAAGAGTCTTGCCAAGCTGCAGGGCAAAATAACAAAGCAGATCCCACTCTCTGTGTGCCCTAGTTTCATTACTCATTTGAGTCAATCACTTATTCAGTAAATATTTACTAAATGCCAGCTTTGTACCAATATTATGCTTGCCCTAGGGCTACAAACATCATTCCTATCCTCAAAGAGTCCAATAAAGAAAAGAAGAGATTAAAAGGATGAAGGTTAAATTAATTAATTAAGCTCCGACTCTGTACTTGGTGCTTTCTAGTGGAATCCTCATTAACAACTGATAAGAGAAGGTAGACAAGACTCTCCTCAACTAATGAATGTGAACTGAGGCCCAATAATTTGTCTGGAGTCATACAGCTGAGTAGACTGGCATTTGCATTCACGTTGATCTAATCCGAAAGTCCCTTTTAAATTTCTTTAGAAAGCAAAAAAAAAAAAATAAATAACCCAACAAAACACCCAAAACCAAACAAAAAAACAGAGGGGGAATAATCACCTATTATCCTAGCACTGTGATGAAAAGAACGTTAATGTTTTGGAGAATTTCCTTCCAATTTGTTTTTCTACACATAGGTTAAATTTTGAATTTCTAAAATGTGTCTCACAGTTGTAATCAAAGCGTGTTATACTGCATGTCACTGGAACCCTGACACCCTGGACTGTGAAAGGCTCTGCTATTTTATATAGCACAAAAAAGAAAAATCATAGCCTGCTATATGATGCCACTGACTGAGCTCTGTTCAGATTTCAGTGATGTTACAGTGAAGGTAAAAATCATGTGTCTTAGGAAACATGACCTATTCTGTATTCCACAAAGCCCACACTCATGCAGTCCAGCTCCTGCCTGCAGGTGAAGGTGGCTTCACAGCACAGGGGGCTAGCTCTCCCCATTGCAGCCAAGCTCCTCACCTGGGCCGGGAGGGCCCTCTCAGAAGGGAGAGTGCTCTGTTCATCTTTCTCACACACCCATTGCTTTGCACCTAGTAGGCACTCAAGACATACTTCTTGGTTGAATAAATATGTAACTAAAGCTTCAGAAGAAATTTACCAACAGAAGAAAGTAAAAATTACCAAAGGCCCAAAGAATGGTGGAAGCCCAAGTTTTATTGGTGAATAATGGATCTGTGTGACTATACTCAGGGAGAGGGGAGGAGAGATGGATGGAACGCTGAGTCAGAGGCAATGACCCTGGGCTTTTCCAGGTCATTCCCTTCCTGCAGCCTGCCACTGTCTCCACAGTGCCTCCTCTTCAGCTGTCCAGCACCCTTCACTGAAGTTCTTGCTCAGGCCTGGCTCCATCGTGCTGCTTGATTCTGCCACCTTGGGAAATCACTCACGCTTAATCACAGGCAATCTGATGTTGATTTAAGTTTGCTCAGGGATACCACTCATTAATTTCAAGTATGAACTCGTATGAAGCAAATTCAGGCATCAGCGAGAGGGAGATGGAGAAGAATCATATTTTTCAGAAGAAGCTAAAGCACTCAGTCTAAATGGAAAGAATCTCTTCTGCTTATGTAAGAAGGTCTGAATGCCCTCAGGAAGCAAAAAGCTATGTATAGTTTGAGTCTATATGATTTGGCAATTCAACTTTCTATGGATGCTCACTTAAGATATCTTTCTGAATCAGCAAAATGGGTTTAAATAAAGAACAGAAATTAAGCCAGACTTAGTTTTCCATGTATGTTCTGAGTTAAACATAAGACCTGCACATTTTGAAAACCATCATTTCTCTTGCCTTCCTTCCCTCCTCTTCTTCCTTCATGCATCTATCAAGTATCTATGTGCGTTTTATAACATGTAAAGGACTGTGCTAAGTTCTCTAAGAGAAATGACAATGGGCCAGAAAATTCTGACCTCAGAAAGAAGTTTCCAGATTAATAGTGATGACAACTTTCACTCATAGAGAAGTAAATCACCAAGGAGAGAAAACATAAGTATTGTCAGAGACACAGGTGATATGTAATCACGGTTTAGAACCAGGGGAGATTAAGTCCAGCTAGGAGATCAGGAAAGGCTTCAGGGAGGAGGTGTCATTTCATGTGAGCCCTGCAGGATAAAGAGGATCTAGGCATACGGGATTAGAGGCAAAGACCTGTGCATGGGCAAAAGGACTCCGGTTGTTCTCCTTTACACAACTGTTCATTGTTTAGGAAGCAAGATGTTGTTCTTAGGCCTATCCATGAGGTGTTAAAGCTCTGGGTCTATAAATGGATCATCACCTTGGGCTGACCACTTTGGGGTGTTGTAAGTCATACTCTCTGAGGGCCAAAGCCAAGGAAATACTGTAAGATTTCAAGCTGATTAAGTGTGAAATTTTAGAGAGAAGCCATAAAAGCTGAAGCCCGGTATATAACGGAACATTTGAAACCCACAACTGGTAACTAAGACACTTGACTAAAAGCAACAGCGCAATGTCATTTTTCAAAATGCAAGGGACCGACTGCTCCCTGCTTACCATGGACATGGATCCCATTTGGTTGGAAAGAAGAGTTTGTTTCCGGCTGGTAAGACTTCAGGTGTGATCCTGAGGGCTGCTGGGTGTGGGGCGGCTGCGCTCTCTGCATTACTGAAGGAGGAGCTGGAACTCTCCGGGGACTGATGTGGTGAGGAGATGGAGCAGAAGGTGCAAACCTGAGAAAACAATTATAAAAGGAAACATGAGGGACGTAAAATCACAGGAGCACAGACACTCTTCAAAGCCAGATTCTCATTTCCCATTCTGGCTACATAACAGCATGTCAAAAAGCCCTTTAATAAAAATCTTAAGACTTTTGTCTCCCATTTTTAACCGCTGACTTCTCAATTGAGATACTGAGGGAATAAAAGAGATCAGCAAAGGGGAAATCTAGTCAAGGTGTGGGTTTGTCAAGCTTCTTAAAATGCATTTCAAATACTCTGGGTTCGGTGAATTTCAAAGCACATCTCTTGTCAGACCGATTTTCTTCTAATTTTTAAATCCTTTTGCATTTTAAGGGAAATTTGATCTGAACGTTTCTGATTCACTTACACTTAGGTCATAAACATTTTGTCCTGTATTACATATCTGAGGTCCAAGAAGTGTCACAAGTCTTTATTAAGCCTCTCTAATCCATTCTCTTTAACAAAACATTTTCTTTGGCCAAGAATACATTAACTTAGACCTCAAAGGTCAAGAGTGGTTTGAAATCCAGAACCCAAGAGATCAGCGTGGGTTCTGTGCATGGCAAAGAACACTGCCCAGGTGACAGAAACATGAGGTGGGACGTCTTCTTTCGCAGTCACATGTGCGAATCACAGAAAGACTATTGGTAGTTTCTGAGGAGAGAAATACAGGTGCTTAAATAAGGTAACATCATCAACTAACCTGAGATATAAAATGGATAAACGACTATTCATTTTCTAATTGTAAGGGAGAATTGGCAGGATTGGAGAATTCACTAGGTGCAAAATGACAGCTGGAGGGACTAACACTGAAGGGAGGGTGTATTTGTGACAACAATGTTAGTGTTTAATAATGTCCAGGGACTAATTTCACAGGAACAAATCACTTCACTTGGCTGGGCTTTGGTGTAAGGCTGTAGATGATAAACAGGATGAACCAGTCCTGTTTACATAAAGTCATTTTCAATGTTCTGAATGAGAATATTTAGTGAGGCAGAGCTTCTACATGTGTATCACAGCTGGAAGAAACAACTGGATGAGCCCCGTGTTCCTTCTGGACTGTCCTGGTGGAGGTAGGAAGAGGCTGGGTAAGGAGGTGATGCAGAGGCCCTGGCTGGTAGCTCGGCTGGGTAGAGAGTCGTCCCGATACACCAGTGTTGTGGGTTTGATCTCCGGCCAGGGCACATACAAGAATCAACCAATGAATGCATATATAAGTCTCTCTCTCTCAAAATGAATCAATAAATGACAAAAAAAAAAAAAAAAAGGTGATGCAGAAACCAAGGAGGGAGGATCTGGACTAGTTACCCTCTGGAGGAGAGAGGTCAGAGGATGCTTAAACAAACTAGCTGGGTCGGGATGCCTGTTTAATCACTTATTTATATCTCTGCTCTGCTGAAAGAGAATAGTAACTGTCTTGTGGCAGTAAATATCTATTTTCCAAGCACATCGTGTAATTAGTTTGGAATTAGCCTAAAAGACCTGCTGACTGGCCTTCAGAGAAAACACAGCAAAAGAACTCTGGCACTGCCCTGAGAACATCTAGTAAAAACTCATCAACCAGGCTTTCTCGTGCAGAGGTTATTTTCTTGGGGAACATGTCCTTAATGTGTCCCACAAGCTACTCTGAGTTTGTGGGATAGGGATAGGAATTATGGGACCACAGACTTTAGGGCTAGGAGTCCACACTACCACCAACATGGGAATCCTGCGGACAGGGGATCCCCTGGGAGAGCATGGGGGAAAATCTGAACTGGAAGGCAACCTATGTCACTACTAAATAGCCATGGCTGGCATCTCAATTTTGTCTTTTGACTGGCTTCCTAATTATATTTCTTTAATTGGGAATAAAAGATGCTCTAGAAGATTTTCTAGTCTTTTCTTCTGGTACTTCTGCCACCTTTCCTTTCTTCTGAGGACTGATGAGGAAGAAATGTGTGGATAGGGAGAGGTGCAGAATTTAGAAGAATGACCCTGATATCCTGGGACTGATGGAGCAGAACAATTCTGTTTCATAACTCCCAAGCCCCACAGCACAGTAAGTCTGACTCATAAACAAGGGTCTGATTAACAAAGAGCAGAAAAGGTGGATGGGGAAGGGGAAGGAGGTGAAGACTGTCAGCAATATAAATCTTTATTTAATTTAGGGTGAGGTGGTTGTAGGGTGAATTACGATTATTAGCTATGAAAAAGGGAAAGTATTCAACCAACTAAAAGAATAGAATTCATTAGGCATTTTCTGAGTCATCGAGAATGTAAATTCCATATAACAGACTCTCTATCTAAAGATTTGTATATCTACATATAAATTATATATCTATGTTATCTATCTGTCTAGAGAGTATATAATTATATGCTAATTATAAATCTTTCTTATCTTATTCATTCACACAAGTTCCAAACCCGGGCCATGCTCTCTTGGCTACCATATATTATTTAATGTAATAATACTGATGACGAAAAAAAAAAGTGGCAGGATCAACATCAAGATTTTAGCATTGCTTATCTCAGAGACCCAAGGGGAATAAAATGCCTATTAAGCCTTCAACTGACTCTGTATCTTGCTTTTTGTTAATTCAGACTGGATTTTTCTCCTTGCTGTTCAAATAAGAAAGATTATATGGTATAAAGTTAATATAATTTTAAAATATAGTATGTCATTCCACATAAATTAATAAAAATTTAAATATAAGCTATTCTAAGTAAATAAATGTATACCTAAGGTAGTCTGACTTGAAAAGGAAAGAACTGGAACAAACATTTTAACTTTTACATGTACAGAGAAAAGATGACAAGTGATAAGACGTGATCTCAATTATCCAGACAAGGAAGAAGGAAATAAATAAGAGTTCAGCACTAGAAAGTCCAGCATAAGAAGTGAGTGTATAAAAGTGATTGATTTTCAAGTACAGCACATAGAATCAATTTTGTTACTGCTTAAAAACACTGCATGGTATTTTATTGAAAAATCTTTCACAGTCCCTCTATTAATTAATTTAATGTTTATAAACTTGGTTACTTGTTAACTAGCTCATAGTAAAGTAGAAATAGAAAATTAAAATCAGGGTGCAGGTGCAGGAGAGGCATAAAGAAGGCGGAGGAGAGTCTTACTGATAGAGTCAAAGCCCTGAGAGCATCCAACAACAATCACTGACAGCTCATAGCAAGATAGATGCCAGAAACATTATTTCAAAAGCCAAAGGACGTAAGAAACTTGAGTAGTTTGAGGCTATTTACTCTAGAAGCAAGCAAACAAAAAACAAGCACACTTAAACAGAAGCTTACTGAGCAAAGCATAAAATGTCCCTCTTGTTACTGAAGGAAGGCTAAATCCCATTTTCTTAGTGTCCTCAACTGTTCCCCAAACTTGCTCACACACACATACACCTACCAAAATGAATGTGTCCATAATATTCTGCCCAAAACAGAGATTTTAAAAAAAATTCAATGAAGGTGAATTTTAAAAATTTTGATGCTGACATAAATAAACAATTTTGATGCTGAACAAAAACTGCAAGGATTTACAATTTTTCTTCTATGGAATCTCTCATTCCCTCATTACATCAGGACAAGATGACATCACTCGGATTCATTCTGAATTATAGCAGTGTCCAAGAGCCACAGAGAGTCTGTCTGTCTGAAATTTTTCTAGGCCCAACTCAGTCCCCCAGCTGCTGATATGCGCTTGACATTTCACAGGTTTTATTCCACGTGGCTCACCAGCCTCTTCTCCGGCTTCTTGTACTTTCATAAAACAATGGAAGACTGTTATGTAAATATGCACACAACAGACTAGAATTTTTTAAACAAAAATCACTGCTTACCAGAAGATCACACAAAAGCAAATCACAGAATTGAGTCAACCACTTCCACTCATTTAGTGGAGGAGTTTATATAACCTTAACATGAGCCATGGTTCACTGGCTTGCCAAAAGAAAAAAAAAGGGAGAGAGGAAGCAGGTTTTAAAGGGCTCATGAAAGATTTTCCGGGGAAAAAAAGAGAGGTTTCTGCAGATCTTTATGCAACCGTAGAAAATGTCTGCTCCTTGAGGGTATTTACTTGGTTATGGTGACTGCTCCCACCCTCGGTTCACACTAAGCTTCCCAACCTTGCAGTGAGGTGGGCCAGAAACACAGAGGTCAGCTCTCCTGTGAATGTAGTTCTCAACTTAGGTTCTGTGTCGTAGAACAATAGGTCCCTATGGAGACAGGCAGAACTAGTGAGGATCCCATGCAGAAAAACTGCAAATGGCAGGAGAAGCAGACAGATGTCATCAAAGACAGATGTACTGGAACTCCTGGGCTTGAGTATTGCCTCTGTCCCTTACTAGCTGGGCAATCTTGACTAAATTACCTGATTTCGCCCAGCCTCGGTTTTAAGAATAAAATAAAGATAATCTCGACTCTTACTGGGGACTGTAAAATCTGAGGTAACATTTTTATTTGTTCATTCAAGAGATAGTTATTGAGCACTGACCAAGTGTGTGGCACCGTTTTAAGCACTAGAAATAAAGCAACACATGACACATATCTTTGTCTTTGTGAAACTTATGTTTAGGTGAGGGGGGCAGGAAATGAACAAATTTAAGTTAGAAGGCTGTGTATTGAGCTAGTACTCATAGGAAATGAGTACTATGAAGAAAAATAAAGAATGGAAGCTGAAGGATGGAGGTGGGTTATGAACAAATTTAAACTGGGAAGTCGAAGATATTAAAAGTACTCTAGACAATGAGTGTCTGACACCTTTCAGATGACCAATACATGGTGATGGAATGGCTGCTCTAAATAGAATATAAATATAAGGAATCTTTGACATTAACATGTACCCAGTGCTTGAGAGCTATATAAGATTGTGGTTCAAGCACTGTATTTGAGTATTTATGGAGTTCTTAAAATAAAAAAATCTTAGGACACTTTTATCCCTTAACTATTCAGATATGGACGCTAAGGCTCAAAGAAAGTGAGGCATTTAGTCCTTTGGCTAATTTTCCGGTTCTAAGAGCAGTTAGTCGTGGTCTTATGTAAGAGTCTCATTTCTTGGTATTGAGTTTTCTAAAGGACCATCCTGAGTTCACCAATTCATATAACCATAGAAAGTTCTAGCAAAAGGGCACTAGAGCACCGCCTTATTTGGATGAGATAAAATAGGCCCAGAGACATGAAATGATTCGCCCAGTCCCATGCTAGTTCTCCAGATACCACTTTATCCCGATAAGGTAAGATGTTCTCTAGTGGAGATGGGAGCAGGGCAGAGGGGGTGGGGTGAAGAAGGAAGGAGAGGACTCCTGCGGGCACTTGAGATTTTGACCTTATCACTGCTGATGGGGACTTACCAGCAACCTACTGCCTTTAAGGAACCTGACAATGGAGCTAAGTTTCTCAGTTTGCTTTGGGGAACCTGCTCATTGCTGAACTGGGTTCTTCATGCCCAAGCTGGGCTTATGCCTTTAGCTTTCCAACTGGATAACTCCTTTCAGGTAGCACTCTTTCCCCTGTCTGTGAGTCCAAAGTATTTCCATGACAACTAATGATTGTATTTCTTCAAACAAAATTTACTAAAAAACTGTGTCACAAGTCAAGCATGTGCCCCATGTCTTACTTTCTTCATTTGTGCTGTATAAGTAACCAATTCTGGCAAGTGGTGTGGGAACTGTGTTTTAGCACTGCTTTGAGGGTTAACACTTTGAAAAAAAAGGTGTCTACACGATCCACTAGATTAAATGTTGGTTGATATGTACTTTGGATAGTTCTCCCCTCACCCCCCTCCCATGGGGTTTACAGACCTCCCAGAGAAGAGAGAATGCTTCAGAACAGCTTATTTCATTGTATTCGCATGAAAAATATTATTGATTTGCTGCCAGGGAGTAGAAATAATGGATACAAACTGGTCTACGGTGGATTTGGGGAGGTATTTTTTATTCCCCCAAAGAATTGTGGGGTATCATCTGTGGTGGTTTCAAAATTCATCTGTGAAAACTAATCAATGAAAAATGGCTTTAGCAGTTGGCCAACTGCAGAGGGGAAAAAAGGAATCCTTTTCAAATCCTAAAAAGAAAAGCCCAGTTTTAAGGATTTCACATCTGATTTAACATCTAAAAAAAAACCCCAATGATAATACCCCACTTTGTACAGCCAGACAGCACTTCGTTTTAGTAGACTTTAGTGGTCTTTATAACGATTTATGAATCACTTCATGAATTCCTGGCTGACTCATCTGGGTGACTATAGTATCTACTTATACTTCCCTTCTGTCTCACAAAAGAGACACTTGGACTCAGTTCAATCCAGATTTGTCCCCGAATGAATCACAGCACGTTACTGGGGGAACTGCAAATTGAATTCTGCTTCTGAGACAATCAAGACCAGCTTTCAGAAATGAAGAAACAGCCGCTGGGGAGTGTGGGTAATTGCAACACTGTCCATCTGGGCAGGACCAAAGCCGGCCAAGAGCTGTATATGCCCATCGGAGGACCCTTCCAGACTAGTCAAAGAGCGGAATCTGTCCCCTGGAAGGGCTCAGTGTTCCCTTCTCCTTACAAGAGGCTGGGTCAATATTAACTGCAAATAATTTATCACATTGGACAAGGCCAAGTCTCAAAAATAATTGCTGGGACCTCCACAGAGCATGACAAATTGAGGGCTGTGAAGCTAGCCGTAGGTGAAATGATCATCAAGGCGTTTTAAAGACGACTCACACATATACTATGATGAATGTTTGTGAGAAACAGAAAGGATAGTGTTCTGGAGAAACATTTCTCCACTTGGGTAAAGGGAGGCAGTTGTTAAGTCAAGAAAACAAAGTAACAATGCCCAAGGCAGAGAAGTATATTTTTTCTGATAAATACTGAAGTAGGGCATCACAATATCTCCCCCTCCCACAGAAATAAAAAGGGAGGAGGAGAGGATATCCAGGATATCTTAGAGAATTGAACTATGCAGGACACACTTAACCAGGACCTAGGGTATTTTTGGAATATCTTGCCTGCAGAATTGGCAGTGACTCAGTTGTTTGTCTATTTCAGAATCTATGTGATAAGGAGAGAAGGAAGAAAAGTCTGATTCTGCCAAATCCTCTTTACAAAAAAGCGCCAGCCAGAGAAAAATTTATCCAGAGTGGTCTTAGACATTTGATGTCAAAAATAATGCTATGAAAAAAATTCTGCAATGATATCATCCCTTCGGCAGTTCTTAGCAGGTCAAAGCAAGAGGATTAACTATGGCCCGCCGGGTGGCAAACGGAAAACTCTCTTGTTCAGCATGGTGTCGGGCATAAAGTTCAGTCAACTAGGCAGTAGAATACATTAGATTTTTAAAAAATCGTTCAGAAGAGAGTGAGAATGCCAGATGAGAAATGAGGGGAAAGAAGTGTTATTTTTGTCTAAACATGAGAAAGGGAGGCGTAGGTAGATAAAAAGTAGCCTCTTCCAGGACTTTCCCATAATCTCAAACTGCATACACCAGTTTCTTGACGATATTCGAAGAACTTTTAGAACTAACTTCAAAATGTGGTACTCCTGCCAAGGATGGCCAGGTGCCTTTGAAAGCCACTACCAAACGAGACCTCAAAAGTCAAATATAGCCCATAAATTTTAAGATAAACTAGTGGGTGGTGGTTTGGTCAGTAATAACATGTGCCGTTATTTGGCTAGAGAAATGAATTAGAAGAAAGAGCATATATTTAAAAATTCATAATTAGAGACGAGCTCTTGGCTGTTATAGATGGAAACAGCAACAAATCCTCAGATGTTAAGTACTATTTTGTATCTCCAGCACCTCATCCAGGACCATGCAAAGATAAGTAATTGATAAATGTTGGTTGTCGTTGGTGAAGGACTACTCTGTTGAACAGACCACTGGATCCACAGACTTGGCTCCCAGCTCGGTGCCAATTCTTGTGTCCAGGTGATGGTACCTTGCCCGACTGGTCTGAGGGTCCGGTTGGATATCACAGGTCCCAAAGACCACCGTTTCTGTTTCTAAGGGGACAGCAACCTATCAGAGAGACCGGCTCCAATCATTTACTCTGAAAAGATGATTAAAACAGAGAAAAGTTTTCCTTCTTGCAATTAAACAAACAGACAAAAACCAACCAAGGCCGATTTCTCAGAAAATTAAGCAAAAAGACTGAGCCCAAGAACTTGGTCTTTCGGTTCCTGCTCACTAGTCTTCCTCATCACTACTCAACACACAGTCCTTCACTCGCAAAAAGATACACAGACTCTCAGCCGCCAGTTCCCCCCCGTCCCCACCCGAGAGAGGAAAAGACAAAGTCAATTTCCAGTCACACTGTTAAAACATTAAGCAGAGCTTTCCTCTGAACAGCCTTGTCTGCGTCAGAGACGAGGCACTTTGTGATCTGTGGACGCCTTGACTCCGGCTGGGCCGGCCTGCGGGCTTGCGCTCGGGGAGTTCTGGCTCCGCAGGACCTGCTCTTTCAGGGAAAGCACATGGAAAGAACACACGGCCACATGTGAGTAACGTGGCGGCTCAGTCTGGGCCCCATGTTGCTTCGTGCTCATGCCCTAACGCAGAGGTTGCAAGAAGAGGAATTCTGCACCACCTCAAGCCTCCCTTGTTACTATCATGACTCACTTTCCTGACTGGGAATCCAAGGGGACTAAAAAAACATCATCTTGGGCTCCGCATGACGTAGATTTGTTTGGAATGTGGGAACGAAATAAAGATGGCTGATTTGGCATCCAGAGGTGAAACAACTTTCTTGGCACTTAAAAAATATAGTTTCTTTTACAGACACCCTAATGGCTGCTTTGTGACGTGTGCTTGTGATTAATCTAAAATGAAGAACCAGTGCACTTTGCAATTAAAAATACATAGAAAACAGGGCAACGTGAACGAGTACTTGAACCGCGAGTGAAGCTGTTCGTCGGGGAGAGCGCCACGCGTGTGCACACATCGGCGTCTCTTGCTTTGCCATGAAGGGGCCCAGAGGACAATGTGGAGATGGGAAAACAACAATCATCTGCTGAGGGTTGCTATTACCTTTCCCAGAAACAATAAAGGGATCACAGTCATGTCCTGCCTTCCATGGACATTCATTCATTCCACAGTTTCTTAGGCGTCCCCTCTAAGCACTGAGAGGGAAGGATTGTGAACAGGGTCTTTGTAAGCAGGACACGGTCTCAGCTCTCGGGGGGCTCCCATTCTAGTGGAACGTAAGCAGATCATTAAACAGACAGTGTTGTTTCAGGAAGTGTTAAATCTATGAAGAAAAACAGAGCAGAATTAAGGAGTAGAGTGAGGTTGGAAGGGGAATTTTATTTTATTTATTATTATTATTGTTATTTTTTTAACCTTCATCTGAGAATATTTTTCCCATTGATTTTTAGAGAGAGTGGAAGGGAAGGGGAGAGAGAAAGAGAAACATCGATGTAAGAGAGACACATTGATTGGTTGCCTCTCTCATGAGCCCCAGCTGGGGTCAGGGATCAGCCCCGCAACCGAGGTACGTGCCCCCTTGACTGGGAATCGAACCCAAGACCCTTAGGTCCACAAGCCAATGCTCTAACCACTTAGCAAACTGGCCAGGGCCAGCCAGGGCCGGAGGGGCCGTTTTAGATGGGGTTGTCAAGGAAGGCCTTTCTGAAGAGGTAACATTCGAGCAGATACCAGAAATGAAGATACAAGTCATGTGAAGTTCTGGCGAAGGTGACTCAGGTTTCAGGAATAGCACGTACAAGGGCCCTGAGGCGAGATGAGTTGTGTTCCAGGAGCAGTAAGAAGGACAGTGTGGCTGGAGCATATTAGGCAAGAGGAGCAGTGGTAAATGAATATGCTGAAGACCAGACCATAAAGGGCGTGTAGACTTCAAAAGGACCTGGACTTCATTCCAAGTACGGCTGGGGGGAGGGATGTGAGCAGGAAATCCTCCATGATTCGATTTACATTTTAAAGGGCACATCTTGTGGTGGAGCAAAGGCCTGTGTGCCCTGATGGGGTGAGAGTGGAAGGCTGTGGGTAGGCAAGATTAGACGTGGGAGACCAGTTAGGGGGCTGTTGTAGTTGAGGTGAGAGGGGATGGTGGTGAACTAGGGTTGGAGAAGTGGAGCTGATTTGGCTTAAGTGTATTTGAGCTAATAGAACATTTAGATTAATCAGATGTGAGAGTATTTGGGGTAAAAGGAGGAATCAAAGTTGACTCCTAGGCTTTTTAGGTTTTAAATTTAGGTTTTGTTTTTTTCCCCCAATGAAGCCATTCACAGTCACTAGGTAGATATGGAGAAAGTAAGAGTACCATCAATTTCCCCAAATGTGTGACTGGTAGGAGTAAATCAGCGGGGCATATTTAAAAAGCTAGTTGTAAGGTGAGTATCTCTATAAGAAGAAAGTTCATTCCAAAGGCAAATAACCCAATTGATATTTGCCATAGAAAATGAAGCATGGCTGTGGTCATGGATCAATATTTAAGAAGTTTAAAGACTGGTGAGTTATTCTGCCCGGGAATAAACATGGAGAAGTACCGGGAACTTCTAACAGATTTAAAGAAAACAAAACAGAAAAGAACCCCAAGCATTTCCAATCTAAGAGACCCAAAGCTCTAAACTCCATTTTCAAGGTTAGGTAGGATACTGGAATTTTCTGCCTTTTCACTGCTCTCAGCATTCACATCAGGAAAAACATTCATTACATCCAGTGATTCTCAAGTAGAATGTGTGTGTGTGTGTGTGTGTGCGTGTGCATGTGAGTTTTGAGGGGAGTGAATTTTGGAACACAGCTCTCTTAATCTTGAATATATATGAAGTTGACCCCTTTATGGGATGCCAGGTGAGGGTAACTGGTTGTTTTTTGAATAGAAAGTGCTGCAGCCCAAAGAGAGGATGACGTTCATGACCACCTGGCATTAGGTGGCCGCCGGAGCCTAAGGTGTGATGCGGAGATCAGCATGCAGACTGATAAAAATGGCTATTGGAGGCTTCTGTTTGTTTTTCAACTATGGCTTTTCTCAATTATTTCAACAATCAAGATTGACGAGCTTTATTTTTGAAACTGACAAGCCAGTGTTTATTTGTCACCCTATGAGTTTGGAATCTTTCTGCTCATGAGGTATAGTGTCTGTCATACATGTTAGGGAGCCTCTCAGAGCCATGCTCACTGGGTAAACTGCAACTAAATTATGACACCCAGCAAAGTGGAGACCTCTAAACAATATCCAAGTCTTCTCTGATATAATAAGACAAGTGAGGCCAAGTTATTGCTGATATTAGAGCTCTAACGTTCGGACATTCATCACTTTGTCTCTAATAAAGAGATGGCTGTTTTTTGACACGCAGTGACTCTTCAAAACCCCGGTATGTCATGACTACATAAAATACAAGTTTTGAGTTGCAAAGGACCAAATTGTCTTTTCAAATTGTATTAAAAAGGAACACAACATAAACCCCACTGTGCTGCCTCATCGGTCTAAGATTCACAAAGCACAGCCTGTCTGCTTGAGCACTAGAACCCTTTGTCCGTTCTTTGTCATTTCTTCTTCTGTTGGGCACAGATTGTGTTCTGAACTCTTGCCAGGTGAATAACGTGACAGGGAGGCATTTGAAATATATGCCAGTCACCAGGGTACCCTTATTGGCCAAATACACAAATCCTTTTTCTCAAAAGAAAGCCCAAACTCCTTAATGCAGTTAAGGAGGCTCCTCCACATTTATACCTAAAGCCCCATCTCTGCTCTCTCCCTCCTCTGAGCTTTTGTAAACACCCATGTTGCCTGGCCAGGTCTTGTAGACAGACAGCTTTCAGGGAGACATTTCTTCATCCATTCCTCTCTCCCTAATGATGGGTTAGGTAATATTTCTCTGTGTCTCCACAGCCCCTTTAGCACCCCTTCATACATCCTAAATTACATTTGCCTATTGACCTGGCTGTCCCTCATTAGACTGGGCACTTTTTGAGGACAGGCCTCTTATCAGTCTTATGACCACTGCCTGGTACACAAATACCAGCTGAGTGAATGACTCACTAAATGAATGAACCCAATGCTGAGATAGATTTTGATAAACTTTAATATTTTATATGATGCTTCTGATTTTTTAGCCATTACTGTACATTTACTAGAGAATTAAACAGAGAGTCAAACCCTCCTTAGCACCTACCACGGAGTAGTACAGCCCAAGGCACTTCGGAGGTTATGAGGAAACTAAGGTTCCTGCCCTCAAAGACCTAATAATCCAATTAGCAAGGTGACATCTGGGAAACGGTAAACAAATTAAACAGGTAAAAAGAACCGAGGGAGTTAACAGGGTGACCTGTCTCTGTGACCTGCATGCAGGACGCAAGAAGCCTTTCTGGGTTGAGAACTAACCCAGCTCCAAAGGATGAGTAACATTTAGTCAAGAATACGACAATAAGGGAAGCCTTTAAGTAGAGAAAGATCCTGGATTAAGATGCAGAAGCAGAGTCAGTGAGTGAGCTGGTTTGACTAGAGCAGAAGAACCTGCCAGAACTGCAAAGATGTTCAACAGAAAACAATTGCTGTCATTGACCCCCTAGGATCCAGGAAAGCTACACTATGCTCTCAAATGCTAAATTGGAAAATGACATCTCTGAAGGCCAGCCCTGGTTATTCAAAGGCACAGAAAGAGGGCACGTATATATCAAAGTACCTAGAGTCTTAGCAATGTCACATCTGATAGGAAAGAAAAACTTGATACAGACTTGATACTTCCGAAGACTTGATACAGACTGAAGAAATTGGCATTCCTTAGCTGGTTAAGATGTTTTGACTACGTCCGGCCGGGCGTGGCTCAGAGGTTAAGCCTAGACCTAGGATCCAGGCGATCAGGGTTCGATTCCCGGTCAGGGCACATGCCCGGGTTGCGGGCTGCAGCCGATCAATGACTCTCTCATCATTGATGTTTCTAGCTCTCTCTCCCCCTCTCCTTTCCTCTCTCTGAAATCAATAAAGATATATTTAAAAAATTTAAAAAAAAGAAAAAAAAGATGTTTTGACTACTTTCTCAAAAACAACTGTCCCGACATTCCCTGCTGCTGGTTCCTGTATTTGACTGTATCCTCCCCGGGGAGGCCACAGCCTTGCTTTCAGTCCCCTCTGGCTCAGAGGTGGGGCTCAGAAGAAGCTGCTCTACCATGGTCAACCCACCAGTCCCCTTCAGCTCTGCTGTTTGTGCTACAGAGCACACCGTGTGTGTGACCTCCTTCAGGATGGAGAGAAGCAGCTGCCATGTGGACAAGGTAAAGGGCACCAATCCAGCTGACTTATTATTGGGATTGCAAGGTTTCTCCAACTCAAAAAGGGACTCCCATCAATATTTTTGTTTTTTGTTTTTTTCGGGTCTAAAAGACATCTTATGAAATCCATTGAAGTAACATTTCCTAAAACACTTAGGAAGCCTCTTATGGGAAGCCAGTGTTATAGAGTATCACTGGCTTGTTCGGTAGGACAGTAAAACACCATTTCCCATAATAGGTTTAAACCAACACTGGGTGATGTAATACTGCTTCAATCACTGAAAGGATGTCATTCAGATAATATTGCAAAATAAAAATGAAACCTCGACAAACTGACAGGACTGGCTTTTATTTTATTTTATGACGCTTGAAGAATCAAAGCAGCTGATGCTAACTGGATAGATGCGGTGGACCGTTCCTGACTTCTGACGGTGAGTCAGCTCATTTTATTAACAAGCCAAAGCTAAGTAAATCATGAATCAATGCCCACAAAGCAGGAAAAAATGCCAGTTTCCCACTAAAAATCGCAAAGTGTGATAAACCTATTTCCGTTAAGAAAACTGCTGGAGTTTTTACTGGGGGATTTCCCAGGCAAACAGAGGCAAAGATATACAAACCAAAAGCGGAAGGTAAGCACATTTCCTCTTAGTGTTTTTACGCTGGACACTAATGCAAACAGTGAATAATTCAGGGCCGTCCCGTGGCATCCTCCCCTCCAGGCCTGATGGGGAGAGGACCCTCCCCTCCGCTTGCCCACTCCAGCGGGGCTGGCACAGGGATGGGGCACGCACCCCGCGGGAGGAGCAGAGCAGGAGGGCAAAGCGATGAAACGAACTGTCCCCTTCACCCACCCACCTTCCCGCTCCTCTCCGTGGTCCCTTCCCTGATCAGTTACATTATCGACCACTGTAAGCATCTCACATCCTGCAGCTTCTAAACCTGAATTTCCCACCCGAGCCAAGGTTGCCTGTCTCCATGTCAGCAGCAACAGCTACTGAGTGTCTGCTCCATGCCATGTAATATGCTGCGTGCTTTACCTGCTTTGGTTCATTCATTTTTCATTTCCTATGAGGTGCAAACTGAGGCTCAGAAGAGATAATGAACACCACACAGGTGATGTGTTCCTGCCAAAAATGCTTACAATGAATCTGTTTAGTAAGAAACAATCGTATAAATCCAGACTGTAAAACATTCTACAAAAGAAATGTCCTGGGTTCTTAAAAAACTGTCAGTGTCATGAAAGACAACAATAGTGATGATGATGATAATTTTTAAAAGCTGGGGAACTTCATTAGGTTCAAGAAGACCAAAAAGAAATCAGAATTGTGATCCTTGTTTGATCCTAAATCTTAAAAAGGAAGAAAATAAAATTTCTAGCTATATAAAACATTATTTCCACAATTGGGGAAATTTGAATATTGATTGTATATTAGATAATAATACTATATCAATGTTAAGTTTCCTGAGTGTGATAATTATATTGTGATTATGTAGGAGAATGTTCTCCGTAGGCGGATCTTTCCTGAAATAATTAGGGTTAAAGCTCAATGATATTTGCCACAATATGGACACAGACAATAGTGTGGTGAAGGCTGGGGTCCGGGGGGGGGGGGGGGGCGGTGAGGTAGAAGGGGTCAGTAGGACAAAAAGAGGAAATTTGTAATACTTTCAACAATAAAGATAAAAAAAAATTTTTTTTAATCTCACAGATTGTTCAAAAACAACAGGTAAACAAACAAATAAAGGATCTCCCAAATTAGAGAGGCAAAGACAAACGGAGATGGCCAGAGGGACAGGAGGAGGCAAAATATTAACAATGGGTGAATATGGGTGTAGGGTGTATGGGTGTTCACTGTACTTACTATTCTTCCAGTTTTTTAATGTTATAAACTTTCAAAAGAGAGAATTGAAAACAAATGAAACATTATAAAATAAAGTGTCAAAAAACACACAATCCAAGCCTCTGGAACATCTAAGGAACGCACTGAAAGCATTAATAACTGTGGAAGCTGATATTCAGGTATCAGGATTTTAGGTTGTTGCTGTTGTTCTTGACTCTACAGATGGCTAAAATATTTTTCTACATTTACTCTTTTAATGGCTGTGTACAAAAGAAGACACATGGATTGCTTTTCTCATATTCTTGTAAAGAACTGTTGTGACTACTAATAAGATGAGATGAAAAGAGGAGCTCTTACTGGATAGTTTCTTAGCTTCACCACCGTGAAAATTAATAAACAGAAAGCTCATTTAAAATGGAGCCAGGAGGCTGTAAGAGAGAGTGCCCACGCACGAGTCACAATGCACACTACTGACCCCAACAGAGGAGACTACCTTGCATCTCCCACAGGAAGCGATATTCCTTCACTACCTCAGCTGGAGGAAGAACAGAGCCCTCCCTGCCCCGTAAGCCGTAAGCTGATGAAAAACTGCCATTAACTCAGCCAATGAAACGTCACTATATTTCAAACAGTCACTTTCCTCCAATGGACTCTTTGCTTACAAGAACCCCTCCCAAGTCTGTAAGAGTATTCCTCTCCTTTGTTTCTCTGGACTTGCACATGGTTTGCCTTCAGAATGAATGTTCTGAATTGCAATTCTTTCTTGTTCCGGAATAAACCCATTTTGCTGCAGGTATAGCTGGCTATTTGTTTAAGATCAACACTACCTTGTGGAGCATGATTCGCAGCCAGGCAGAATGCAATGAGATGATGGAAAGCCCATAGCTAATATCATTCAAAACCCAACTGGAAATTAAATAAAATGCTAAAATGGATAAACTCAACTTATAGGACTACATCTGGTAACTGGAAAGACTGCCTGTCCCCAGTTTCTGTGAACTTAATAGATGGTTATCATTCATGCTGCTTTGCTGATGGATCCTGTGGGAGGAAGCTAATAATTTATATACACTTTAACTGTAAAATAAGTGTAATATAACTGTTAAAATATGACACCTTCTGGTCCATATGTCTAATTGCCCGTCAGACACATTCGCACAGATCCTTTACAAGCACCTAAAACTCAAAACCTAGAGTCCCTTTATTATTAATCTTTCTTTTCCACTCTCCCCTCTACTCAACACTCTGTTTTCCTCCACTCTACCACTCATTCTTTTATTTTTCTATTTCTGTTAATGGCACAATTTTCCATCTTGGTGTCTAGGGGTGAAACTCAGACGAATTTTGACCTCTCCTCTTTATTCCACATATACATGAATAATTAGCAATTCTGCCTTTTAAATTATAACTCTTGAATAAATCTCCATCCTTAATGCTTTGCCTCAGTTCAAGACCTCATATTTCTCACAAAGACACCTGCAATAACCTCCTCCTCATTTCCCTACCTCCTGTCCCTGCTTCCAGCCTCAATTACTCCTATCTCGTCACCTGAATTCTTTCTATACAACGATAATCTGATGGATTTCTCTCATAATAAAGAGCCTACAATGGTTCTTACCTAACTTCATCAGCAATGTACACCCTGGATGCCACCTGAGCTACTGGAACCTCCCTCCTTGTGCATACTTGCATCCCCTCATCTCTGGCCTATGTTCCTCTCGCCGTCTTGGATGCGGTTACCCACTTATCCACCCGGAAAAGCCTTAGTCTTCTTTCAATGCCTAGATTATTCAGTCTTTCTTTCCCTCCTTCCCTGAGGCAGAGATAGGGACATCCTCTTTGAACTCCTGTGGTATCTTTATTATATAGTTTATTCAAACAGCATTACTATGCTTTGCTTACATGTCTGTCCTCACCGCTAAATCGTGTAAGGGCAGGACCATGTTCTAATAGTCTTTGCATCCCCAGCACCCAGCACAATGTCCAACACATAGCAGATTCTTATTAAATGAACAGATGTACTACTCTAAATAAAGGGCTAGGCCTAAATTTTTAAAAATATGGTTTATTGGACTTAAAAATACATTTTAAAAAACTCATAGATCATGCCAACAACGACGAAACCACAGATTGAGATCGTTGGTGAACTCCAAGACTCAGAGCTTTTACTCCTACAGCCAATTCAACCCAGCACTCTGCCTACGAAATGCTTAACTTTCCAGGGTTGCACAAGGATCCCCACAAGAACACTTTCCCCTGTGGATATCTGAAAGTAATCCCTAGGTAGCGCAAATCAAGCCACATGACAAGCGGCAAGCTCTCCACACCACTGGAGGGTTAGGCAGTCCAAAGACAGGCATTAAAGTGTCAAGGTTTTAAAACTTTCTTCCAGAAACTCTTTATGAGAGTGGAATCAACATAAAGTGTTCAGTGAACAGCCCTTTCCTTGTCCCCCATATAAAATCCTGTGCCCTTTTCTGCTATATTCTCAGCCTAACACTACTGATCTATGTGCTGAAAGGTACCACCTTACATTTGGGAAGTGTTTCCACCTCTAGGGATGGTATCTTGAAACTGAGCAAGCTAAGGAAAGGTGGGCAAGACGGACATTCTGATGAGTTTTCTCAGCATCAGGTACTTCAGTTGGCTGCCAATCTCTTTTCATTTTTTTCCCCATGGAAAATGAAACAGACCAGATATTTGATTCACGTGCTTTGTGTATGTACTTTTAAATGTCACCTTTGGGTAACTCAACCCACCAATGGATTATTAATAAAATTCAGCAACTGTCAAGGCACTTCTCCATGTGGAAGGAGGTTTGGCCGCGACACCTATTAGGAGAGAGAGACAGATGGCCTTACCTCTCAGCTCCCGCGTCCACAGCTGCGAGTGGAGGTAACTGGGAGGAGGGGTTGTGGGGGCTCCCCTGTACATTATGTCCCGGAGAAGGGTGACTGACAGGATGAGGGGGTGGCACGGCCCCAGCAGCTGTTCCGCTTCGGCTTGAGTGATTGCTGGAGAAGATGGAAGCTGCAATCAAGGGAGGACAAGCGTCAGACTGCGCCCCAGTGAGGCCCACATTTTTTAAATACCAAAGGCTGGCAGCAAGCATATTTTAGGGGCTTGTTTGTTTTTCTCTCGATGGTTTTCAGGGAACAGCTCTCCCCTTATTGCACATACACAGCATTTGTTTTCACAGTGGAGCAGGTTCCCCAGCTAATGCGCCTCTAGGGCTGCCTGGGGAGCGCGTGCAGCTGGTTCCAGGCCTGCGTTCGTGTCTTCCCAGAGCACAGCCCTGGCCACCAGCCTCCTGTCCCGACGCAGGATAATTAGTCAATCTTCTAATGTCTGCGTGCGGGCGAAGGTCCCTGCATTAGCACCCTTCAGTCAGGAGGGACAGCGGAAGGTTCGCTCTGCTGACCTAGGCGGGCACACCACGGGCCCTGACCTCTCCTCATCGCTGCTGCGTGGCTGGGGGTCAGGCTGCGCTCTCTCTGTCACTTTTAAACCAATGTAACGAGACCGGAGCTTCCCCCAGTCCTAGCACCAAGGCAGGATCCTGCACTCTTTTAACTTCAGAGCCTCACTGACCCCGGGCATTTCCCCGACGGCGTGATGGATGGGTGTACTCGGTCAGCAAGAACGAGTCTTCCCCTAACACTGCGGAATATGAAAAGGGGGTCCCACGCACACCTGTGGGATAGTCCCCCCTGTTGCCAATTATGACGCAGAGAGTGAGTTACAGCCTCATTCGCAGGGGCAGCCCAGCCTTTGGGAACTGTACGTGACCCCAAATTTAAATATGTGCCCATTTAGATGGGCTAATTGGTACGATGTCATGGGAGAAACTGGGGCTTGTCACTTGCAGAGTCTGTCACTGGCAGAGAGGCTCTCGCAGTGTGGGACCTACTCAGCAGACATCTCATTACCGCGCAATCATGCCAGCATCATTACGCTGGCTCTCTTGAACTTCCTCCTCTCTACAGAGCTAGGCCAAGCTTTATGCCTGTCCCTGCTCTTTTTGAACTTACTCTACTGATATCAAAGGATAAATAGATTTAAAAAAAAAATCAGGCCAAGGATCAAGAAAAAGAAGCCACATAATCAAAGATATTAGAAGGTTTAAGAGTTCAAGCAGCTGTATTTTTAGACCAGTGCCGCTTTTCCCCAACGCCTCCTGGATAGAATTTAATACCCCAGATGACCCAGCCCCCAAAAGCTTAATCCAATGGAGGAAGGGTTCAAGTACTTAAAGGAACATGTGAAAAGGTGGAATTACCATCTTCTCACTTAAAAAGCTACTGACAGGGGTGTGATCTGATTTGAAGGGTTTATTTCTGGTAAGTCAGCATTGTGTCAGGTTAACTCTTGTCCTCAGAAGCCTGCAGCCCTCCACAGCCCTCCACGTCTTCAGGAGGCGGTGTGACTACAAAATGCTTACCAGCTCAGAAAGGCAACACAGGGAGTCCGCCGGCGTCAGCCCCCAGGAAAGTTGCACGTTTGCGAACTCGCTGGAGTCACCTTATGAATCACTACCCTCGTTTATGCTCAGCTCGCTCAGGCAACCACAGCTCTGCTTGTATTCCAAATAATAATTTTACCCAAGAGAGAAGGCTGTTTGGATTCACTGTGGCAATAGTTTTAGGACTGGTGTTTGTCAGCGTGGAGCTCAGTGTTTTATATACTATTCCAAAAGCTAATGGAATAATAAGAGGTCACAGAGACTCTGTGGAAACGGAGCTAATTTTTTTTCTACCTTAGTGTAGTAATGTGAGCGCTCCTATTTGCTTTGTTGCAATTGCTGAAAGCACCCATCACTTATTATGCCCTGGAGTTATTTCTGTATGTATGTGTGTGTTTATCACAAGGGAAGCACTGCCCCTGCTGTGTGTAACCCCATGGGCAACAGGGAAACTTGGTGTGCACACTTCATGCTCTACTGGACGGTTCAATAGAATATGTCTTGCTTCCCAGAGGTCTACATTGGCTCTATTAGCTACATTTTTACATTAGCTGCAATGAAATAGGCTGGGAAATTTGGCATTTTTTTGCAGCCTGCTGCACACTGAAAGCTAGGCCTGGTTAAGGGCCTCTCCTTCACCCCATCTAATAGCCAGGACCAATTATCCATCTATCCATCGTCCATCCATCCATCAAACATTATTTTTAAAATTTACTTATTTAAATCCTCACTGAGGATATGTTTTTATTGCTTTTTAAAAAGAGAGAGAAGAGGGAGGGAGGGAGGGGAGGAGAGAGAGAGAGACAAACAGAGAAATATCAATGTGAGAGAGAAACATTCATTGGTTGCCTCCTGTATGCGCCCCAACCAGTGATCAAACCCACAACCTTTTGGTGCACGGGATGATGCTCTAACCAACTGAGCCACCCAACATTGGAAAGTACACTGGGCAGTTTCTTACACAGGGCATAAGAATTATCTCTTGGAAAATGAGGGCCATGGCTTCTTCTGTTTCTAACAGATGGGATGAGAAGCGTAGGATAAACTCCCTTCTGGTAAATAACTTAGTAGAAGCTTATAATCCGGCTCCTACACAGTGCAGTTTGCACACAGAGCGTAGGGTTAGACTGCTGGTTGTGGATGTTGCCCCCAACCAAGATGATGACCAGAGATTTAGAGGAAGTAACGGGGGACACAGCACGTCCTTCAAGCATATGTCCCACCCCTGTTTCATATACCTTTCCAATAAAATGGACAAGATTCTGGAGTCAGAGAGCTGTAGTATCAGGAAAATTGCCCTTGGCCTCCACCAAAGGTCTACATTTCTCAGAAATGTCCACTATGACAAAGGAAATGCCTTTCCTACTAACACTGACTTCTAAGCATTTCCAACTGTATCAGTCATACATCCAGGATTCCAATGTACTTAATGCAGTCTAAGAATATTCATTCATTCATTCATTCATTCATTCATTCATTCATTCATTCATTCATTCATTCGTGATGTTCCAGCCCTTACTCTGTACCAGACAGGTGTTAGTCTCTTAATGCTTGAAGTCTGAGTGCCTGCTGACTTTACCTAGACCTGCCCAACCTCAACACATGCTTCCAGACAAAAGCTCTGGCTTTTTTAACCCCAGGAAAAAAGTCTCCATGTTAGAGTGCAATTCTAAGGTCATTCACAAAAGGAAAAGCACTCTAGATGATTTTCCAAACTCAACCAATGAGTATGAGGCCTACTGATCCAAGCATAAGGAAGAAAACAGATTCCCCCGGAATCCAGGGCAATATTAAAACTGCTGCGATCCAATCAACCGGCGCACACAGGCTGCCCACAGGGGCGGCCTCATTGTCTGGGTCACCTCAGGGGTTAGCGCTGCTTTCAGGGCTGGAAGAAGGCTTTTAGGTGACCCTCCAGACGGGGCTGATGACTGGCAGCTGGAACAATTGATTAGGCACAGCAGAGGAGCATACTGGAAATTCTTATTGCTTTTGTGATTAAGAGATGGTAGACTCCCCAAGGAAATAAAAGCCTGGTCTTGAGATGAATGCCTGAGCCCTGTCTCTAGCAGAGGACCAAGAGCTAGCCTCCCTGCTGCTTCGGACTTTCTCTCTCCCTGGGGCTTGGCTTACTGCCGCCCCCACCCTGCCTCCTGCAGAGGTAGGTGGAGGTGACCCAGTGGGGCTTTATAACATTGACAAAGCAGCATCTGTTGATCTACGTGGTACCAGATACCATCTTACTGGCTATGGGGCCAGGGTATCCTAGGCTGGTGCCTTGAATTAGCTCTGATTAATTTGTGTTAACACGCATGTCTCTCTCTCTGTCTCTCTCTCTGTCTCTCTCTCTCTCTTAATCTCTATTTCTGATAAGCACAGACAGGGGGCCCTTGGGGACACTTCAGTTTTCACATGTTCACTGTGTGAATGGAGGGAGGAAAGGAGTGTTAAGTTGCTTCTCAAAATGAAGCCTACTTCTCTCAGGCCCATCCCTGGAGCCAGGGAAGCTACATAGACATTGCTTGGTGACTATGTTTTCATCATTTAGAGGCAGGGAATACGTCCCTTGCCAGGCTGAGGTGTATTAAAAAGATCAGCCAGGTGGAAGGCAGATTGCTGTTGAAAACTGTATGGATAGCTAGAGTCCTGCTTCTCAAACTTTAATGTGCAGACAAATCACTGGGTAAAACACTGATTCTGATTCACTAGGTCTTAGAGGCAGGGTGTGCGGAGATTCTGAACTTCTATCCAACTCCTCAGGTTCCTGGCGATAGTGAGGCTGCCAGTCCAGGGACTGCACTTTGAACAGTAAGCGCTAGACCATCTGAGTTGCATTTCACCTTGCTGCCCCACACCTCAGAATCAGTAGTTAACATTGACTGAGGACTTTAAAAACCTCTCCCCAGTTTACTGACAAAGAACTTGAGGCTTAACTAGATTCCTGACTAGGTTACCTGGTTAGGCTACCTAGTCATGTGGCTTATAAGTTAGTGGGGCTAGAATGCAAACCCAGGAAGCCTGATTTCAGATCACATGCCCCTAACCACCACTCCATAATGCCTCTCAAAACACAGGATGAATTCAAGAAAAGGCATGAGAGTGTTGTTTTCTATCAGAACCATGGGACACTCCCTCTGCCAAGGCTGCCTGGAGTCACTAGGTACTCTTCCCTCTCCGGGCACATGAGTAGCTTTCACTACCAACATGCTGGTTAGGATGCAAAAAGTAAACTCCCATTTCCATCTCTACCCACCCTCAAAGCACCGAACAACCTCAGCAGGAATGAGAGAAATTCTCCAGTTCTGGAAATGCATTCAGGCAAGAAATTAACAGAATTACTTGGTTTGGAAAACAAACAGCTGGTAGAAAATGGGCTTCTTCCTAAATAAAGATTTCAGATGCTTGTCAGAGGCACACTGATCCACTGGTGGGAAAGAAGGCAGGCAGAGTGGGGTGATTCATGAGCAATCAGGTATATACACTTGTTACCGCAAGTGAGCACGAGGTCGTTGGCCAAAAGGCTGCCACCTCTGTCAATAATGCATGGAGCAGAGATTTGCTGGGCAGATCTGCTGCCACTGAGCTGTCACAGCAAATATGCATTTGGAGTCATCCGTAATTACGTCAAAGCCATGGTGCTGCGCTAATGCTGGGACCTTGAGAAATGGGACTTAACGCTTGGTAGCTGGTACATGGAAGGAGGTATGGGCTCTCCGTTCATTTCTTGGGCAGTGTTTCCAGGGTCAGGGCCCAGAAGAGTAAGCTAATTCACAAAACCAGGCTAAGTTGACTTTTACAGATACAATAAAAAGAATTAGAGGCCCCATTCAAAGGGTGAATTCAATCTTGCCTCTCTGTCTCTCCTCCCATTCTCCCAGGAGAAACTCAAACCTGGGAAGGATGCGTGAAACAGCTGAACTGCAATGAAAACTTTGGATCCTTTGGCCTCACCAGAAATTGGGTACTAGAGAGAGAGATTGTGTGTCAGCGTGGTTATTAAGAGAACAAAGCACACTTGCCGCCAGTCAAACGGACTTGGGTTTGGGTCTTAGCTTTGCCAATTACTAGCAATGTGTCTTGGGCAAGCCACTTAACCTAAGCTTGGTTTCTTCATCTTAAAAAAGGGTAACACCTTATGGGATGGTGAGGATTATATAATATACAAAAAACACTTAGCTCAACGCATGGGCCAGGGTTAAGTGCTCAATAAACAATGGCTGCTATTTGGCTATTTACATTATCGTAATAATTACTATTGCTAATAGGACAGGGAAGAGAAAGGCATAGGTTAATCTCCAATAGTGTATGGCAGCAATTTGCAACCGGTGTGCAGCAAGAAATTTTAAAACATGCAATATCTGACTATTTTAGTCAAGGTCACTGACCTCTTTTCCCTTAATTATCAAATAAAAAATGACAACAGCCAACTCAACAATAGCTGTCCAGTGTGGATGCCCTGTCTTGAACCATAAATATATAGGTCATATAATAAGAGTTGCATCTTACTGGTCATGTGGCATAATAAGGTTATATCTGATTGGTTAATTCTTGGTTCCAGAAATCCTTATATAGGACTATAGGGACCTGATTTTTAAAAAGGTCACTTTGGAGCAAAAAGGATAGGTAATTACTATTTATTTTTTGGTAAATCAATAAAAATTATGCTGATTTTTTTGTCAGATGGGCAAAAAATATAATGTATTTTCAGGTGTGCCACAGAATCTTAGTAATTAGTTTATATGTGCCATGAGATGCAAAAGGTTGAAAATTGCTGGTGTATGGCCTCTTACCCAAAGATGCATATAAATATAAACTGTGAACTAGGGTCATTTTAAAATGCAGATGATTGTGTATACCATACTCTCATCTGCATTGAGAGTAATAAAAATGGTATTTTTTTGTTCAATTTTTCTAATGCAAGTTGCTATAAAGTGCTCAGGGCCTGAGAGAGAATCCTCATAGGGTTAAATCGTACTTTATTTTGCATGAGCAATACACACCTTGAGTTACAATCCATAATGCGTTTCAGTTTAAAAGATAACAAGTCATTTTCATGCATGACTGCACTTGGTTAAGGAGTGAAAATGGGCTGTTACTAAAATGTCAACACAATTGTCCCTCTTGAAGCTTAGTTTATCTTGAAGTAGTTTTACATTTTCAGCACTTCTTTTTGTTTGTTTCTCCAAGAGCACAAAGATCCAGCCACGGTTAATTGTCAGAATTCAGAAAAGCCTTTTCCCTTCAGTCATTCTGAAGAAAATGACAAATATTGGGGGCGACTGGAGCTTTGCTCCCCAAGACGGAAAATTTCGGCCCCAATACCTTCTGCGGTTCTTTGCATTTTACCCTGGAGCAACTTAATTGCACAGCCTTTCAGTGGAAAATGCTCTCACGACCTAAATTCGCAAACCAGAGGGTTTTCTAACAAGGGAAAGGCCTCAGAGTCCCTGGGAAGGAGGCCGCGTTTGATACGGAGGTTAACTGGAGGGTGGAGGGATGCCAGGGCTCATCCTTGCCTTATTGACCATCAGTAAAGGGGCTGGTTTCCCTCTTTCTTTCCTCCCGACGTCTGGGCATGTCCCCCCTTCCCCTCTCTCTGTATTAGGAAGGGCATCGTTCCACATTCCACCTGTATCAGGAAGAAGTCGCTTCTTAAGGGTTTGCACAGTCATTTCTCTAATCTTTCCCTTCTCCTTGAGGCATGAATAATTTTAATACTGCCAATCCCTAAAAATCTATTCTTTCTGCCTGTCTCTTTCCCCTCCTACTCGGCGGTGTAGAGTATCATTATCCAGCAGCCCTGATAAGAGGGTAATGAAACAATCCCTCCTCCACCTGATCGCGTGGCTGTCAGACTAAAATGACACCACCGGTACATCCTTGACATGCTACCCCAAGCTAATTGATGGCAAACAATGGTAACTGTCACCACTGTGCTAAGACAAAGGAAACACACTTGTGTCACCTGATGGGAGAGCTACCTAGCAACTGATAAACAAATGTGTTAGGGAGATGTTCTCTTAAGGTAAGAGAAGGGTACATCTCTGAAGAACATGCCTATTAACTTTGAGCTTAAAAGCACTGCTGTTCGCCGGGGAACAGAAATAAATAAGGTAAAATGAGAATTTATTGATGTCTGCACAGTTACATGAATATTCAGGCTCTCTTACAAACAGATATTCCCACATGAGCTCCAAACTTCTATGCAGGCTGCCCAATTACATTTCCACAGCATGCACCTGGATTTATAGCCAGGGACGACGTTATTAGCGCTTGAAAGGGGATACATGCGTATATGCCTTTCTGGAATACACCGCCACACAACCAGAAGATGATGGCTGGGGATATCCAATAAATGCCAAAGGTTACCATCAAACATTCTGAAATACCAGGTATAATTAACTTCGTGCGGGGGGGGGGGGGGGGGGGGGAAGCTCCTGAAACATTTGCGTTTCAGAACAAAGACACTGTGTTACAAGTTGAATGGCTTCGTCTGGCAGTTCCCTCAACTTCTCTGGGACCAACATTTCACGCAGCCCTCACGGGCCTTTTTCCAGACAACGCATGCCAATCTAACCTCAGACCTCACTCCGCATCTTCCTTCCCTTCGCCTCCCAACCGACGTGCTTGACTCACTCGCAGGGAGTCGGCGACACAGAAAGTCAATGAAGTGATTTGAGCCGGCAAACAGCTCAGGCTGCCCTGTAAGAGACTGGGTGCCGCCTCCGTCTGGGGGTCCCCTTGCACCGGGGCAGAGTAGGGCGTAAGGAAGATGGGGGGCAGGGCCAAGCCTTCCTGGGAGCTCTCACAGGAGTGAGCCTCGTCTCCTTATTTACAAATAAAGTCCAACCTGGTAACAAAAACCAACGTTTTAGCAGAAAGTGCCCGGTTCCCTAACATCATCATTCATCCCTTCGCTGCCTCCCGCCTGCTCCAGTTCAGGGAAAAAGGTGCGGCCCACCCGTCGGAGACCGTGGAGGCGACCCCAGCCCTCTCCACTTCCACGTGACTTCTGAAAACATTTCAGGGACGGCTTCTTGGAAAGCAAAACTGCGGATAAGGGGGGACGGCTGTAATTTGTGGCACCTGTCTCCTATCTGCTTTACAGAACTATAACTATTTTTCTGGTGTTTGGACAAAAGCTACGATGGTAGCTAATAGATGCCGAACGCTCACCATGAGCTAAGCACTGTTCTAGGCGCTTTGTGTGTCATCTAATCTGGCAAAGAGTCTTAGTGAAAGGGAAAGAAATTTGAGCTAAAGGGAGGAGTAACATTTCCACCTGTAAATGTTCTACTTGAACAAAGGTTGGCCATGCAGATGGTCAGAGGGACTGTATAAAACACGGCCAATAATATGACTTAAGAAAAGAGATACTAAATACTGCCCATCCTTCCATGGTACCTTAGGTACACACACCGCAGAACTGTGGACCTTAACCATTCCTTCACCGATCAGAACATTTCCGGGGCATTGCTGCACTGCATCTTCCATGAAGTGTATTCCCTTCTCAGAAAACTCGATAAGCACGCCGTGCATTTTCCCGCGCTTGCTGATAAGAATGCATCCCCCCCTCCCCCTTTTTTTCCTTCAATAGTGCGTAGTTCCCTTTCGGCCACCTCTCCTAGAAGGCAGAAATAGGACTTCTGCTAAATCCCCAGGGAAAGGTTCCAGTGGAAATTATAAAACCCTGACTTCTTAGGGCACAGTCAGGTGTCAACAGACGTCCAGGGTGAGCCTCAGCCCTGAGATCAGAGCTCGCGGGCAGTCAGGGAGAAGCCGGGCTTGAGCAGCCACGTTCACCGGGGGAAAAGCAGCAAAGTCCAGGTAGCAACTGGAAACATTGTCACAAAACACAGCCTTGAAAGGGGTGAGAAAACTAGGGTAAGACACCAAGGAGGCAGCTGTACTTCTGACGAATCAGTCCCGCTGTCGGAGCAGCGTTAAAGGTTCCAGTCCTGGCCAGGCACCTGACCGGGCCGGTCCTTCTTTGACAACGTGAGGGCGACGCTGGAGGGGCCAGCGCTCCGGTCTCCTGGAATGAGTCGGTTCCACGACACGCTCTCTATTCGGCGCCTGCAACCTGCTGTCTTATTACTGTTAACAGTAAAACATAAAAAGTAACAAGTCAAGCTAACACCCTTCACTTTAGCGTTTTAATCTTATCCTTAACATTTACTCTCAGTGCTACTACAAGTATAAAAAAAAAATAGATGTTCCCTGTGACTACAAACACCCTGAAAATGCCACTTTCTTTATTCTTCACATGAAAGAGGCCTAACTACTTATTTCTCTCTTTCCTTGGAAGGTAATTTAGGTTTAGGAGAAAGTCAGAACTTGGGACCCAGAACTTTGGTCTGTCTTCCTAATCACAGAAGGTTTTAGCTCCTCAGTTGAGCAATCCTGTCCTGAATTCTCTGCCTTGCCACCCATCTGTTTCCTAAGACCTGCTTGGGGTACATATCAAGGTAGATCCAACCTTCCCTTTCACACCCCATTTTAGTGCCAGCAAAATAACATAAAATGAGGGAAAGGAGAAATGACAATACAAAGACAACCATGACTTTGGCCAGTGGGAAGAGAGCTACAATCGCCCAGCTTCACTACTTTCCTCTCCTCCTCAGAAGTTGTGGGATTGTTTTTGCTCACCCACAAAAATATTTTTACAGCAAAAACTTGTACATGTTGTAAAACTGAATAATTCAGCTTAATCTTGCGTGAAAACTAACATGAATACAAAGGGATATGTGGAAAACTGAAGCACCAAATTAAGCAGCTTGCAAACATAAAAAGTCATTAACGTTAGCAGCATACGTACAAATGTGCCCCATGCTGGCTGGGAATAGGAATTTTAATTTTCTTCAGTTGGGTGGTTATAAGATCTCACTCTTAATCAAAATATGTGCAGTGCCATTTTATCACTGGTGGGAAGACTAGCTTAATATCCGTCTATAGGTTTTCTATAGCGAGAGACAGAAGTATATACTAGAGGGAAACTCTTCTTTTCTCCTTCGATGTTTGATTTAGCTTTATTATCTCGGTAATTATTTAATTATAAGTAGCAGAGTGGCATTATTCTATTTATCACTGTAAATATACAGCGTATCAGCCACATCATTAAATTGTCTTATGGACAGGTTTCCATCACACTGGTTTTAGATAAAAATTTTGTTCCAATTTTAAAATTCTTTTTTAAAATTCTAGTTTTATTGAAGTATAACATGTATAAAATAGTAAGGCATTTAATCCTCAGCAGGGGATATTTTTTCCATTGTTTTTCAAAGAGAGAGTGGAAGGAGAGAGAGAGAGAAGAAAGAGAGACAGAAAGAAACATCAATGTGAGAGAGACACATTGATTGCCTCCCGCACACGGCCAGGATCAAACCTGCAACTGAAGTTCATGCCCTTGACCAGAATCGAACCCGAGACTCTTCAGTCCGAGGGTTGACGCTCTAATCACTGAGCCAAACTGGTCAGGGCTAAAATTTTAAGGCATTTAAAGTACATTGTGATACTTTGACATACATATCCATTGTGAAAGGATTCCCCCCATCTGGTTAATGAGGGGAAATTCTTCTTTTAACTCCCACCAGTCAAAATTCAGGTCATGTTTTGCTAGAAGTCACATGCCCACATTTTATGACCCAGAGCAACGGTTTTCAAAGTGTGATCCCTTGATCGGCAGCACCCAGTGACATCTGAGAACTTGCTAGAAACACCCGGCAGAAATTCAGATTCTTGGGACTCACTCAGACCTACCGGATCGGAAATTCCGGGAGTGAGGACCAGCAATCTGTATTTTCATGGGTTTTCCAAGGGAGTTAATGCACACTAAAGGATTGGCTCAGGGTCAGGAAGGGCTAAATCTATAGGTTAAACTATTAGTTTCTACTAAAGAGAAGCATGACCCTTGCTCCTGTGCTCACTGATTCCACAGTCCAACTACAGTAGGCAAATAAACTGCAGATGCAAGAGGTGTTACGTGAGCGATACAGGATTCTGACAGCAGTTCAAGGCAACGTCAGAAGATGGCAAGGATGCTAAATGTCTCCCTCTGAATCGCTTCTGCAGCCCCACTCGCTACCTCCTTCTTTCCACCGCCAATTTCAAGTTGTTCTGCCCCTTTTTCACCTCTGGTAAATTCCAAGCAAAGCAGACATTTTGAAGGCAATGCAAGTAATAACTATTGCATTTTTTATAATGCTCTATGACCTTTTAAGGACATTTATATAGATTATGTTATTTGATCTTCAACAATTCTCCCAATAAAGTTTAACCTATTGGGAAATCTGTGCGCCAATTTAGAACATTCTAATAAAGTCTCTAAATTAACAACCGCTTTTTGAGAGTAGATTATATGAGGCAGTTTTATATAAAATTATTTCCAACCCCTATAACTCTGCAAGTTGTCCCAAGATAGCAAATATACTTAACTTAAGAATGTAGAAAATGTATTAAAACATATACTGTAAAATTACATTAAAATGAAACATTAACTATTTCACAAAGTATGTTAAATCCTGCATAAATTTAATATGGTGCTATTTATTACAAAAAAACTGATGCTATTGTAAGAGAGACGCCTTCATTTCCCACTAATGAGGGGGAGGGAAAGGGAATGACAGTATATGATTTCAAAAATTCCTGCTCTAAAAAAAATCTTTACTTTCCTTCTACAATTCCCTGTAATATCTGAATATAACAGTTCATTTTTTTCCTGAAAGATCTAAGGTTACATTCAAAACTGGAATAATTCAACAGCTCTAAAACATGGTAATTATTTTATAACCCAATAGAAGTGTTACCAATAAAAGCCCCTTATTCGTGCGGGTTTCCTTGTTCCAGCTGCACTAGCTCCTCACTTGGTGGGTGGTTTCTGTGAGACTCCCACACCTCAACCACACCGGCCTCTACGATGTCTTCATGGTTAAGATCACTTGCAAAGGTCACGTTTTATTGCATCTGTAGCACAGTTTTGATGTGGAGGGAAGTGTAATCTTTGTGATCACTCACGGGACAGATCCCCTTGCACAGAGCATCCTCTGTCAGTGGATGGGCTCTGCCAAAGCGAGGCCCTGCTCCAGGCTGCCCATGATATTGCAGATTCTAACCGTAGGCTCATCTGCTTCATTAGTTCACCCAGGGAGCTGGCGAGAACATCTACACACGCACTGAGCCTTAACAGTGGCATTCGCACCTCGATCTACGGGCTTTGAAATACTTCTCCCTCAGATCTTTAGGTAAATCACCTAAATTTAAAGGCTCTATCAATCTGGGGCACAGAACTTTTGAACAAAAGGGCAGAAAATATAAGTGAGCCATCGGTGAGAATTGCCCATCGCTGTCGAGCCTTCCATCTGATCACAAAATCGCTCTCAGGTTAGCTGAGGAGCAGGCCTGGGGAGCCCTGGGATTTCCGAATAGATGAGTAAACACCTAGCTTTTAAAATCATCTACAGGAAGCCTCAAGTGATATTTGGCTGCTCTGACCTGGGGCACTATTTTCTTCCACAGAAATAAAATCTTTCCAGGCAATCTTTCCCAATCAAACTCTGTCATATCAACTGAAAAGCTTGTTTCAATTGGGGAGGCCAATGTGTTAGGAGACTCGCACGAGATGTACGTGTCAGAGCTGCCGTCTTCCCCGGTCATGCCAATGCTCTGAAAACTACCCCTCTCTTGGAACCTTACAAGTGAATCACTGTCTGCTACCCACTAAAGATTTCCATTCCAAAACCGTGACTTCCCCAAAACCCAAGTCCTCATTCATAGCTTCTAGAAGATCACGGTGCTCCTTGCTAAACTACTTCTGCTCCTAAGCCCATATGCACTGAACAGGTGTCCATCAAAATATTTTTATTATAAATCAATTTGCTAGCACTGAAAAGTCTAAGTGCTTGACAATCATTAAACAAATATTTTCTCAGTTCTGTACAACAGAACGTAAAGGGAATGACTCCAAGTACTTCTGCCCCTTCGCCAAGTCTTAATCTCTGTCAGATTGCCCTAACACTTCAGATTTTACATTTAACTAATTGATAAACAGTTCCCTATTCCTTTGGCGTCTCTCGCTGCTTGGCTTCTTTCCACGAATCTTTAGCACAGGTTTGAAACTGGTGTGAACAAGCGCTCCTGGCAAGTGAATTTTTAGAACTTTAGAGGGAAGAAGGAAGGCTTAACGTTTTTGTTTTCTAGTTTTCCTTCCTGCCTCGTTCTGTTCTGTTTGTTGCCTACTCAGTGAGACAGAAGGCATCATCCACTTTTCCCCCCCAAAAAAGAGCAAGAACAAAGAAAGCAAAATAGAACCTGAGGGAAGCAGGAATAAAGAAAGATGGAGGGGAGATACACTGCCACGGTTAAAAGCTAACTCGAGAAGTACAATTCCAGGAAGGACGTCTAGGACGATGGTCACCTGCCTGCTCAAATGTCCCCCCAGTCACGGGAAATTCAAATCGACCTGAAGGTACTCCGTCGACACGGTGGCAACTTGGCCTCCTGGCGCATTACGGCAGCTCGCCTGCGACAGCTGGAGGCTCAAGGCAGGGCTCAAAATCTTCACGGAGACCCAGCGTAGAAACAGACTCAGGGACACGGGGGGGGGCCCGGGACGGCGGATTGCTGGGGGGGGGGAGGGGCTGGCCGAAAGAGGCGAAGGGAATAAGAAGTGCAAAGTGGCAGTTACCAGATAGTCACGGGGATGTAAAGGACAGCACAGGGAATACAGTCAATAATTGTAATAACGATGCATGGCACAAGTTGGGTACTGGACATATCGGGGGAACACTCTGTAAAGTATATGGTTGTCTAACCACTATGCTGTACACCTGAAACCAATACAAAATAATACTGCAAGTAAGCTGTAACTGTAAAATAAATATAACAATTAAAAAAAAAAGTATCATGAACAGAAAGAGGAATTTCTTGGAATGACAAAGCCATTTCAAACTCAACCTCTTTAAAACTTTAAAAACACTACCAGAAATACCAAAACTCCAAGGCAAATGGACTCCTAAGTTTTGAAAATGAGCCATACAGATGTGTGCTACACACAGCAAAGGTACTGATGTTTTGATAGATAGAGATTTAATCCCTTCCCAAATCCATTTCCAAGAGATTTAAATGAACAGGACCAGCCCATCACCAGAATATATGTTAGGTGTTGGGCCATTGTTCAATTGATTCTGGTTAGATTTGACTCTTTTAACTGCTGTGTTCCAGGTCTTTAATAAAACCATGGATTTATAGACTGAAGAAGTAGAGAGCCCTGGCCAGTAGCGCAATTGGTTGAGCACTGTCCTGCACAACAAAAGGTTGCAGGTTCGATTCCTGGTCAGGGCACATACCTAGGTTGTGGGTTTGATTGCCAGTTGGGGCACGAATGGGGAGACAAAGGATCGATGTTTCTCTCTCTCTCCTTCCTCTCTCTTTAAAAAAAAAAAAATCGATAAAAACATATCCTTGGGTGACGATTTAAAAAAAAGTAGAGAGTGCTATTCTTAGCTATTTTAAACTGATTGTGAATTTAATGTGCTAAAATAAATGTTCATATATCAAATATTTGGCAAATCAAACAGACATGTGTACAAACAAAACTAGTCACGCCTTTTCATGTATATCTAATACAAAATATTTATGTGTGCTGAAAACATTGTACACTGGCATAGTTCATGGGTATACATGACCTGTACCCAAAACCTCTGTCAGATTTGGTCAGCTCTTCACATAAATCTTAGTCTCATGTCTGAGGATCTCAAAAAGCAGAGGCTGTGTTGTCTCCAAGAGTAAGTAGCCAAAGCAACTGATAAAGGGCCACTGACCCTGGGACAAAGTGAAGGTGTCTTGATGACTGACCTTCTTGAAATACTGTAGTACTTGCTCAATGCCCCTTTCCCCTGCCTTCAGACCAGCTGAGAACTGTAGCGTTTAGAAAGTTATATAAGCATCTCTTTCTCCTATTTCACTGTTACGCATCAGTAAATTCTAAATTCTTTATGGCTTATTAGTACTTTTTAAAAGAAAAAAAAAAACAACACAAAAAACAGTCTGCTGCCAAAATCTGGCTCTGGAATCAGATGGGGGTGGGAGTGGGATTTGCAATCCAGAGAAAATAGAAAATTCTCATTGTCTGAAATGTGGCGCTGGTGGGACCTTTGCTTTCACAGTCATACATGACAGGAAGAACTTTCCATATGTGAGGAGGCTGCGCAATTATGTTAGCAGAAGCACATCACCATTATGACAGTGGAAAATGCACCAAATTCCAAGCTAGGAATGTAAATGAAAAAAATAACTTCCTTATTGCATATTAATCCTTTCTTACTTTTCCTTACACACATGAAATTTCCTAAATACAGAGTCATCTACTGCTCAAGCCCAGGCAGAAGTAAGCTGGTCTGGGACTCCCACTCCATCTCCTCCCCTACACCCCTCAGTGGTTGACACACAATAACGGACCTTCTTACAAGTTGGTTTACTGGTGTGGTATTTTTCTTAGAAACCTGAGGCTTCCTTTTAAAATGCAAAGAAGACAATGACTGTTCCATTAAGAAATCCACATGGAGCCTGTTACCTGCTTACGGGGGAAGCCTTTCCTTTGAGTTTCTACTCTATCAGTTAATAAATTTAAGACACTTGGGGAGGTCGGGTGCCCTGGACTTTTGGCAGAAGTCCAGAACTAAAAGAGCTAATGCATTATTTTACTGTTTCTTAATGGCAAAAATAGTCTGCTGCCAAACCCAGCTCGGAATTCAGATGGGAAGGCGGGGAGGGGGATCATTTACAGGCCGCTGATAGAGCGAAACACAGATGATTTTAGAAGAAGTTTTCTCACGTGAGCATTCCCTGTAGCCAGAGGCAGGGGCCTAGGGCACACGGGGTGGTGCGGCGGGCCTGCCTGGGCCTCGTTACCTGGGTAGAGGTCGGGCCCCGGCCCGGGCCCCGGGGAGCGTCCCACCGCGCCGTCCGCGGCGTCCCTCGGGGAGGCGGCCGGCTGCAGGGGCTGCACCGACAGGCACTCGGTGAGCAGGTCCGGGTGGAGCTCCGCGCTGGGCCGCAGCTGGGGAGAAAGCAGAGGACAGGTGGGAAAGGCAGGCTGCTGCTTGGGCTCCCTCCCTGGCCTGCGTCACCCCCGGCGCAGGGCACAGATACCCCTCCGGCAGCAGCTATGGGTTAAGCTCAGGGTTGAAGGGACTCAATAAATGGGTCAGCTTTCCAGACCTGGCGGGTGCTTCAGGAAAAATTGTGGCTAGAGGCGGATTCGACTTTAGTCCTGATATTGTGACTTCTGAGAACCCAGCTTCCTATTAGATTTCCTTTTATTTGCTCTGTATCTTATCAGACCTTGTAGCGATAACAAAACAAACTGAAGTCTATTTAATCCAGATTGGAAAGTGCTTTTAAAATACAGAGCTACTACTATGAAAATATCTTTGAGATAATTAAGAAATGTCCATTGAGATTTGGTGCCTATAGATTTTACATGACAGGAAAATACGAAAGTTAAATTTTAAAATATCATGGAGCACGATTAAAAGAAAAGCCAGTGTAATTGACAGAAACAGAACCCCAACAGTAAGTTACATGACAAAAAAAAATGTAGATGGTCATTTTATCACAATAACAAAGACATTATTTATTAAAGAGTTACAAAAAAACCAAGTCATAAAAATGTTAGAATAAAGTCTAGGTGAAAAGTTATCTGATGGCTCTATGAAAAAGAATTTTATAAGTGTAAATCAAATAGAAAAAAATCACAATGCAAGATTTAGTTACATAAAAATACTTATCTTCTGCTTATATAAAAGCACAATACCTTAAAAATCTAGCAATATATTTGTTACAGATATTGAAAATAGTTACCATCTCCAGTGTTTAAGGGAAGAACATAAGTTGATATTGCCTTTATCAAGACAAAACTAAACCTTTAGATATACGGCCGGAGTATACTTATTCATCCATCGATATTTATTGTCAGATGCTCCTCTAGAGTCTAGGAATTCTGTGTTAGGGAACTTAGACTACAGTGGAATAGTGGTGCAGAGAAGGAAGACGGTGAGTAGGGATGAGGGATGGCAATTTTAGAGAGGGGACTAGGGGAAACCTCTTGGATGTGGCATTTGCAAAAAGCTTTGAAAGCAGTCAGGGAGCGAGCTCTACAGATCTATGGGAGAGGAACCTGCCTCCTCGTGGTGTGCCTGGACTATCTGAGGAACAGTAAGGCTGGAGTGGTGTGAGCCTGGGGCCTAGAGAAGAGAAATAGAAGATGAAACCAGACATGGACGTGGGGAGAGAAAGTAAGTCCCTCTCTCCCTCCCTCTCCAATTCAAAAACCAGGAAAGGGCCTTCCAGGTCATTTAAAGCTCTTAAATAATCTCTGGTCCAGGAATTATCTAATAGTTGAGGCAAGAGGCTCACAGCAGAATCTCCTGCGTGGGGACTGCCTCACTATACAGCCCTTGGCATGAACGTAAGGCTTTAAAAAGGCGGAACAGGATGACTAAACATAAAAGTGTTCAGCACACTTACAAAGAAAGGCAATGTTAAAGTTTTTTTAACCTATCAAAATTTTTTAAAGAATAGTGGTAGTTAAGGTACAGTGAGAGAGGCATCCTTAAACATTGTTGGTAGAAGTGTACATTGGTACAAACTTTCTTGATGGTACCTGGCAATATTTTTTTAAGACCCATAATTTAAACCATTTGATCATAAAATTTGTCTTAAAGAAATAGCCAGAAGGTGAAGGAAGATTTATAACAAATGTTTCAATGATATGTAGCATTGCTCGCAGCAATATCAAAAATTAGAAAATGTTACTTACATGTCCACAATTAGAGCTAATAAATGATCTTATATCAATTTAATGGTATATTATGCAACCACTAAAATAAGGCTCATGAAGATAAAAGCAAAACACAAAATTATATATACGAAATATCAATCACATAAAAACGCAGACGAAACACTGTAAGAAAATGTAACCCAATATTAAAACTGACTTTTGTTCCTAGTGGCAATGTCATGTATTTATTTCCTCTGTTTTTTTAAAAAATCCTTTCCTCTGCTTTCCAAATTTCCTGCATTCCAACGACTTGTCAGAGCTGGTCTTTACCAACCCAAGAGCACCAACCATGTGTATCTTTTCCAAACTTTCCTTGCAAAGATTGATAGCTTGAAATGGATCATGATAAGAATATATACACCATGGAAACTGGCAAATGCTACAAAGTGGGCAAACTGGGGCGTTTTTCTATGGAGAGTTGGTTGTTAAACACTAACAGCACACCTCCAACATGACTCTGATCCACACCCACACTCTGATCAGAAAGAAACACACACACACAAAACATCAGTAAGCTACTATTTAGAGAGCAGTATTTCTTGGATCTCAAAAAGCTTCATAAAGAGACAAACATATGTCCAGGTCTTTAGTCCAAGAATATGAAAATGACACAGTGACCCTAAGTATAGGGAAGGAGCATTTATTTAACACATGGAGTGAATGAGACATAATTATATTATAATTTCCTCAGCTCTGCCACACTGGAATCTTTGACCAAGTCTGTCTGAGTTAATGCCTAACCCTCTTAGGGCCTTTGGAAAGTATGTTTGTTATTTTGGTACTAACCTAACACATGCTGAGTAAGAAAAACTGGAAAAAAATCAAGGCTAAGAATGAGTTCTGGTGATCACTTTTAATTTATCTTCTTTTGTTAAGATGTGGTCTGGGGCCCACATGTTGTACTGAGCACAGACGTGAACATCTCTCTGCTTTCTATTACCAGCTACTCTAGGGTTTTCCAGTTATCGGTACCGATGAGGTCTTTCCAAGGAATTTCATGGCCACGGTTACGCCTGGAGTCAGAGGCAGGCAACTCTTCTTTAGCTTCAACAAGTATTCACATTTTCCAAGAGTGTGATTCCATACGACTTGGTGGTGAGAGTTAATTTGGTTTTCTCTGGGATTATGTATGGTTCTAGAAATGGCTTCTTAAATTGAATAAGCCTTGAGGACCTCATACAAAATTGCCAGAGGGCCATATGCACAGAAATGCAGTAATGGTATCTAAGTTTACTGTCCCTCTCTCCCTGCCTCCCAGGTTAGATGACCAGGAAAGGGCCTTCCAGATCATTTCAGGAATTATCTAATGGGGGAGGCAGGAGTCACACAGCAGAATGGAATCTTCTGGAAGGGATGTCTTTCAATAAAATAGGGCTTCATCTTTGGAGTAAGAAACTCAACTATTTGTATAAAACAAATTACATAATGTGTATTTCAAACACTTCTTAGCTGCTAGGAATATAAAGACAACAGAGGACAATTTTTCAATGAGAAATGGTCTCTAACTGTGGTTCTCAAACCTGGGCATACACCTACAGGCCCTGCCAGAGCTGCCGGCTCAGCAGGTCTGGGGGGTCCTTCTAACAAGTCCTCAGGTCACGATGATGTTCATCTGGGGACTATACTTTCAGAAGCACCAGTCTCTAAGAATCCTGATGAGGAGAGCTAGATTTTTTTGTTTTGTTTTGTTACGGAGAAAACAAATGATGAAAATAGGAAATTATAAAAACTAAACTGTCTTTAACACATGAACCTCATGTAACCATTTCTTATTATGTCTCTCTTCAGGTCTCATAATAATAAATAGTTACAGGACATTCCTGTCTTAAAATCAATTTGGATAAATATTTTCTTTCACAGGGATACAAAGGGTTAAAGTGAATCCAGTCTAATACCTGCTCTTAGGAGAGAGACTTGCTTTTTATGGAATCTTTACTGCTCCTTATGGAAAGAAGTGAAATTGGAGCCCACTGATTATCTAGTTTAAGGGGCTGCTGTGTTGGACAACACCAGGGACCTTTATTCACCCCGTAGTCTCTGCGAATGGCGCCCCTGGAGTTGCTCAACTCAGCTGCCCTAACCATACCCCATCGGTTCCAGAGGAGCACCGTCCTTCCTTGTCTTTCTCATTCATTCATTGTACAAATCTTCCTTGGGCCTCAACCATATGCCTGGCATATGCCTGGCACTGTTCCAGGGGCTTCAAATGTATCAGCGATCAAAACAAAGATACTCACTGAGTTTATGTTCCAGAGGACAGAGTAAACAGTAACAAATTAACTAAATAAGTAAATTGTATAGAAGTTGGTAAGTGCTAAGGAAAAAAAGAAAAAAGAGAGAAAGGTAGGTGGGATTAGGAATGTTGGGGAGAATGGAGCACTTGTTGAGAAAATCCATTAGAGCGAAGACTTGAAGGAGCTGAGGAAATTAGCTAAGTGCACATCAAGGGGAAGAGTTCAGAAGGAGAGATCGGCAAGGAGGCCAGTGTGGCACGACCTAGAGAGAGGCATGGGGAGTGAGGTCTGAAAGGTGGGGGATCACGCAGGACCCCGCAGCCTTCAATGAGCACTCTGGCTTTAGTCTTAGTGCACTAGGGCACTCTTGTAGGGTCTCATCTTGTCCCTTATTATTATCCACAGCCATGCAGGCACTTTGCCTCCCCTTCTTTGAGAGCCCACTGAGCTGTGAGGTATGAACACACTGAAGGTTAGTCCTGTGTCACCTTGGCTGGGCTACGGTTCCCAATTATTCAATCAAACACTAGGTGTTGCTGTGAAGGAATTCTATAGATGGGGTTGACACCCACCATGGTCAGTCTACTTTAAATAAAGATTATCTTCTATAATCTAGGAGGGCCTCGCCCCATCAGTGAAAGGGTTCAAGAGCCAAAAGCCTACAGCTTCCTTGAGAAAGAAGAAATTCTTCCTCTGGGCTGCATCATCAGCTCCTCCAGAGATCCCTGCCCTACAGATTCCCGACTTGCTGACCTCACAATCGAGTGAGCTAGTTTCCCTCTTTGAAATCAATTAATTTATCTCTCTTTCCCCTCCTCCCAACTGGTTCTCTGGAAAAGCCTGGCTGACGCAGGATGCACTCTGAAAGCCACGACTGCAGGAGGAGTAATCCAGGTCAGGAAGGAAGGAGCATCACGCACACGGATCCCACAGCCAAGGGCGGGAAGCGCACAGTCACCGTCACACGTTTAAAGACTGCATTTCAGTTCACTAAATATACATGAAATCTCCACAGTGTGCTCAGGACTGTGTCTCACAGCAGCCCTGGGCGGTACCTGCAGTTGTATTTCCACCGCAGGGAGGAAAAAGCTGGAATGACGCAGGTAGCAGAGGTCAGGCTTGGATCCCGGTCAGGTGTGTCGATCCAGTGAGGCTCCTTGAAATTGTATGACACTGGCTCAAGAAGTAACCCATCCCGATATTCTCCTTCCTCCACCGCACAGCACACACACACTTCCCCCTTCCTATCAGTTGATCTTGGTCTAGTTGGAAAAAGAGCCAAGGGCCCCCAGGTTCCCTGGAAAAGTTCCCAGTACACCTCACCACCACGGTGCAGACCCTGACATCATGCCCTTCAGGGAGAGGGGTCCCTGCTGGGGGAGAGATGGAGAAACAGAATGGACCACCGCTGTTTGCTGTCACTGTCCCCTCCCCTGGAGCTTTGGCAGCTGGTTTGGTCCTGGGCCAATAATGTGAATACTGCAGTTGAGAAAAATAAAGCATGGGCACGTGTTGTTCCTAAGATCTACACCCTGAGTACAGGCACGATGGCCCAGGACACCTGAAAAGAGATGATCTTTTTAAAAATATATATTTTATTGACTTAAAGAGAGAGGAAGGGAGAGGGAGAGATAGGAAACATCATTGATGAGAGAGTCAGTGATCGGCTGCCTCCTGCACGCCCCCTAATGGGGATCGAACCCGCAACCCGGGCACGTGCCCTGACCGGGAATTGAACCACAATCTCCTGGATCCTAGGTCGAGTCTCAACCGCTGAGCCACGCCCTGCAGGGCCAGATGATTTGATTTTTAAATTTTACTTTATTTTTATTTTATTTTTTAAATATTTTTATTGATTTCAGAGAGAGGAAGAAGAGAGGGACCTCCTGGTTCTTGGTTCAACACTCAACCACTGAGCCTCGAGGGCCAGGCTGAAATGAGAGGATCCTGGCACGGGGTAACCCTGACCACAGCACCGCTCCCAGAGAGGACCCGTCGCTCATCTCTCTCCGGGTTCCCGGGTTCCCTGCTCCTCCCTCGGACCTTCTTCCTCTCCCACGCCGGTCTCTGGGAGGCTGAGCCGGGCCGTGTGGGCTGCCACACTCCTCCATGCTCCCCTGTGCTCTCAGACACGGGGTCAGGAAAGGCCTCTGTGACGAGAGGACATTATGGGCTGAATGAGACCTGAATGAAGAGAGAGAACGTGAAGAGAGAAGACGGGCAGCCAGAGCATTTTATGCAGGTGGAACACAAAGGGGGGAAATCTAGGGCAGGAGCAAGCAGATGGGTTCTAAGGATAGTTACCCGGAGGGGGCGGGCAAGGGGGCAAAGGGAAGGCTGTGTGGGACCCGGGATCGAAGCAATAGCCAGAGGGCAGGTCACGTCCAGCCTGCAGCACAGGAAGGTTTAGCATTTGATTTCACTGGAGCAGCACGCCAAAGGGAGGGCGTGAGCAGAAAAGCAACTGGTTCGTCTTATAGTGTTAAAAACACACACAAAACAGCTCTGGTTATTGTGTGGAAAACAGATAGTAGAAGGTCAAGAAGGCCCAGGAGGAGTTACTTCAATAATCCAGACAACAGGCGTGGTCAGTGTGTGTTTTGAAGGTGGAGTTGAAAGGTGTGGAATCTGAGAGAAAAAGAAGAATTGAGCACGGCCCCCAGTTTGGGCAAGAGGAATAGCAAAGGACGAGGGAGGATTAGGTTGGAGGTAAATTGGCAGATTGTTTTGGGATATATTAAGTTTCAGATGATCCCAGGACATCCACGTAGAGGGAACCTGCAGGCAAGTGGACATCAGAGGGTGGGGTCAGGGACAAAGATGGGGCTGGACCACTAATAGCAACCTGTGGGCTACACGGGCTCTCTACCCTCACCAGTGCATCCTGGGGCTTCACAAAGACTCTCCTAAAACAGAGTTTACTGCGATGGACTGGAGAAGTAAATGTCCTCTCCTATTGTTTGGCACATCAATCCCAAAAGACTAAGACAAGAAGAGCCTCCACAATGGGATCCCCCACGCCGTGGACAGACATCTCCTCCAGGCCTCCACAAAAGCCCCGTTCCTTTCAAGAGCACTGCCCCGCTGTCTGCAAACATTGTGTTCATTATGGTGTTCGTCCCTCCTGCCTGGAATGACTTTCCTCTTCCCAGCGTAGCTCCTGCAAGATCCACCTGACTGCGCCCCTCCTGAATGAAGCCCCTTCGGACCGGACCAGCCCACACTGGGTTCAGGGAGAGCTGCCGAGTCTGTTTTCAACGACCCTGCAACCGGACATGCGCACTGCGCTTTATTTCCTGTTAGGAGTTTCATCTGCACAACCGTGCTGTAAAGTCCACGAGGACCTGGCCGACTGACCTGCCTCTTACAGGTTTAAAACCCAGCAGCACCCGGCAGGGTGGCACCAACGTCCGGGGAAACTGTCCAGTGCCAACTGGATTTGTAAGGAGGAGACACGCGACTTTATCTGAAGGAGGTTCACAATCTCTAGTGGTGTGTGGACGTGTCTAAAAAATACGACGAGGTCATGTCTGAATTACCCTGCGAACGGAGAATTCTTAAAGATACAGAAAATAGTAACTCTAGCAGGGAGGCTGCTGCTGCTCTGCCCAGATCCCCTCTGACCGCTGTGATCAGCTCTGTGTCGCCCCCTCCCCAGCTCTGGCGAGCTTACACTCCAGGCAACAGCTAGCACCCCCACCCCAACACACACACACACACACACACACACACACACAGCTAGCACCCCCACCCCAACACACACACACACACACACACACACAGCTAGCACCCCCACCCCAACACACACACACACACACACACACACACACACACACACACACACACACACACACACACACACACACAGGACTAACCAGTTCTTTGCCTTGAAGTGCAAGCAGCTCTGAGCTTTCAGTTAGGCTCCTGGCGCCCAGTGGGATGGCCTCCGCATAACTTCCCCTTCCCCCTCTCCCTCCTGGACTCTCCCTGGAGCCCTTCCCTAACAACTCCCACACCTGAATGTTTGGTTCGCAGGCTGCTCGGAGCGCCCACCTTAGTAAACACGCCCACCTCTGCTTGACTGGGCTCAGGAGGGCAGGGGCCCCTGGGCAGCACTCCCAGGACGCTCAGACGCACACTCCTCCTTTCCCTGGGCATGCGACGTGCTCACATACAAGGGTAACTAGATGTTTGATGAAAGTGGGGTGTTCTGAGATATCGTGGATGATACTATAAGCATACTTGTGGAAGGTAAATTTAAAAAAACACAACGTACAGAAATAATCAGCATTTAAAGGGACCTCGGGTTTCACTGGGGCCAAACCTCTAACTTAAGCACAAGTTTCCCACCACAGCCCCAGTCGGTGGCTCTCAGACTTGGCCTGATCCCCTGTAGTCACCGGCACCTTCTTCACCGTGGCAGTCAGCCACAATTTCATACAGTTCCAGTTGTCGGGAAGTTTTCTTTGCACACTGAGTCCTGATCTAGCTCTTAGCAACGGTTAGGACTTCATGCCTCTGTCTATCTCTAAAGCTGTACTAAGGCTCATGGACACACAGGAAGAAACGAGACAGGTCTGAGCCTCAGAATCCAATCTGTGAGTCTCCGAGTGTTAATGACCCTGATTTTCAATGACCCATTTTAGGGCTTAATTTCTATCCAGGTGCAAGTAGACAAATTGGCTCCTTAGCTTCTGCACAATCTCCCATTATGAAATATTTGTTCCAAATGATAAGTTTTTCGACGTTAATAATGAAGTCACCCATCAGGGCTTGACAAGGTTCCTCCATCTGGAAACCTGAGCTGCTTCCTGAACAATGCAGGGATTTTTCCTAACTCACTATATAAAAACACGGCACCGTCCATTGTGATTTTTATTTGTTTTTTTTTGTTCAAGACTATTCTGTTAATGTTTATAAGCTCTTGAAACAAGAGACGGAAATTCTACTCCCATCATTTTCTCATTTCAGATATGACTGAATAATAGTCTAAGATTAAGTGAGTCAAGTGGAAATAATTAGGAAAGGGGCAAGGGGCCCAGATTCTTCAATGTTCAGTTCCACTACCTTTATTCCAAGAGCAGAGGCACTCGGTGAGTCTGAAGTGAGACATACTTCCAAAAAAAATGAGGCGCAATCAAAGGCCTTTTGTTTTCCCTTCCTCCAGTGAGCGTGGCCTATCTGGCTGTACATGTTTATGCATCACCTTGTAGGGATTCCTTTGTTCTCCAGAAATCAAATGCCACCAAAATATATTTCTGGAGAAACTCAGCCTGAAGGAGAGACTAAGAGGCTTTTTTTTTCCCAGAGGGTTAGGGTTTAGCACCAGAACATTCTCATCAAGCATTCTCTATGACACTTGGAGCAATGCGGCTCTCCGGGAATTAACTCATTGCCCAAAGGCTTAAAAATAATTACAATGACTTAACCTATTATATTAATTACAATTAATTTCCAGTTGAATCTAAAAATCCTCCCCGTAGGAGATTCTTTAGCACTGACATTTATGAAGTGGCGTTGGCCTCTCACAGGTAATTGATCTCCAGCAATCTGCTATCAGGTTCATTTCCCCTGTGAATGACCAACTTGCGAAGAGGAAAAGATATGAGAGTGAAAACAGCATTAGAAGAAACCTCTTTGGGAATATGAGGCACCCTGAACTTCTATACAGAAGGGGATTCCTATCTGCAGCAGGGACTCCAAAGGCCACAAATGTTACCCAGAGCTGATTAATGAACCTACCAGAGTAATGGAATATACCTAATGGAATATGCTGGGGTATATCTCAATAAGAGACATGAAAAATCAGTGCCAGTACAGATACTACCAGACTAGTGCTTATTTAGCCAAAACTGTGATCGATGGGAAATGTTCACAGAAACAATTTCTAAGAAAAAAGGAGCTAGAGTCCAGTAATCTTACGTGCCAAGTCTACAGCGGTCCCACAGACCTTTCTCCAGTGACAGAAAAGTGCTGAGCTGTGCTGATTCGTAGCCACTAGTCACGTGCGATTAATGGGCGCCTGAAAAGTGGGTAGTGCAACTGAGGAACCAGAGTTTACTTTATTTTAATTTTGTCTAATTTCAATTAATTTAAATTTAAATGCATGGTATTGAACTGTGCAACACTACCACAGAAGGTGGGGCCAGCTCAGCCTTCGTCTAAATCCCCTTCGTGACAGGGAATTCACTCCCTTACGACTCTGTTCCCTCCATTGCTAAATAGGTCTGATCATTAGAAATTGGCTTCAAGTTGAATTGTAATCTGCTGCCCCATCATTTCCACCCACTGGGGTTCATTCCTCCCCTCTTCGCCCAGACCACACAGAATAACTGCTCACATTATAGTTCTTTTAGTATTTGAGAAGCCTCGAAATGCTGTAGAATTAGAGTTTCAGCCCTGAAAGGGGCTGTGGTTTAGTTTCTTAGTCAGCCCTCCCTTAGCAGTTTTTTTCCTACAGGCTGAGCATCCTGAGTTTTTTAATATCTAAGAGGATACTTGAGTAGAAGGAGCTTGTGCACTCTTGGAAGCAGAGTCACCTGCCTCAATCTAGTTTCCCTTCTGTAACATGAGGGTAACACCACTGCGCTACCTTGGTCACTTTGAGAACTAAATGAGGTAGGATTCACAAAGCAGTTGGCACGCACAAGTCACTGAAGTGCCAGTCTTCTCTCCCAGGTAGCATATTATTCCATTCACCACCCCAATTACTCTCAGCCCTGGACCTCGATGGCCAAGGTGCAAATGAGATCTCAGTCCTAATGCAGTGAACCAGCTGTCTGACCAGGACAGAGTATAACAGAACACTTGTCCTAGACTTTTTACCTTTATTGCTGTAGCCTACAGAATCAATAGCTTTTTAAATCCATGTTGTATTCATTTATTATTCATTCAGTATATATTTATTGAGCCCTTACCATGTATCCAACACCGTGCTAGGTCAAGGACGTAAAGTACTGTACACTGTAACTGAGTCCCCTGTCCTCATGGGGCTTACAGGGCAGCTCAAATAAAACTTGCCATTAAGTAAAATCCCTAGACACTTTGTCCTATGTGATGCTCTTTACTTTCGATGGTTCTTTGTATTTGGAAGACAACTTGTTGGAGCTCCATTGTTAGTGGTACAGAATCTCTTGGCTGCAGCTCATTGGACTCAATCACCCAGTTGGACTCCGCATTCCCCATTTTGGTGCCATTTGCAAACTTAGTAAAAATATCCTCTGGCACCCAAGATGATGTTAAATTTCTGCCCAAGGGTGAGTTACTGTATCTCTAAAAATAGCCCACGCCCTACTGACACTAAGCTATCAACAACCACTTAAAGAATAGCTTAGCCACAATATGGGTTATGAAAGGTAAGAGTGTGGACTCTGGGCCCGAACTACCTGAACCTGAGCTTTTGTGTCCTTGCTTGTGAAACGTCACACAACTGAGAACACACTGTTTGGCATCTCTATCGCTTACTTTTCTCTGTACAAGATGGATAATGGCATCTAATTTATAGGAGAGTTGTTAGGGACAACATGAGATGATAAAGTACTTCACCAGTATATAGTATGTCAGTACTCAGAACGTGTTAACCATTTCTATTACTACTTTTTTCATTAGCATCTGGTACGGAAGCATTGCAACTAACACTACTTCTATTTTCTTTTTTCTCCCACCCAAAATTTTGGGTGTTTTTCTCTTTTTTTAAAATCAATCTCTTCCTTTTATTTGCCATAACGTAGCTATGTGACAAAGGGTCAAAAGAAGAGGGACTTAGGGGCCAAGTAGCTCTAAGTTCAAATTTCAGCTTGCCACCTACTAATACGTGGCATTTGGAAGACATTCGCCCTCCAAAGGCATTAGTACCATCCTTTGTAGAAGAGGGGTGATAACACCGATACTGGGGGGGTTATTACAGGATTGCGTGAGTGACCTAAAGAAAGTGGCGAGTATAATACAGAGTTTTTGTTATTTTTTTTGCTCTTTTTTTTTTTAAGTCTTCTAGAAGTAGATGCTATTATGATCGTTAGAAGTAATTCCAGTTAGAACCCTCTGGGTTCCTGCTTGGCCTCATAAACTGAGTCTGGGGCCAAACAGTGTCCTAATCAAGACATTAGGAGAGTTTTGGAAGGAAACATTACCTTAAAAAGGTTCTATCTCAGAAGAATGTAGCCAGCTTTGGGCTTTTGGAAAAGTCCAAAATATATTAGAAATCAAAACCAACAACAAAACATTTCCAGAACACTTTGGGGATGTTAATACTTCGTCTAGACATCCTACTTACCAAAATCTCTACCACTATCTCTATCCTGGACAGAGCTAGGGAGCCAAGATTCAAAAGGATGTTGAAATCAGAAGCATTCAGCACAGACTTTTTGTACTGTTACATTTGTGAAAACACTTTCCTCCTGAGTCAATATTAATTACTCTAAAACTGACACTAAGAATCTTACTTTTTTTTTCCTAACTGGAACATGATACATAAAGGAACATAGTCAAAGGTAGATTCAAACTTCACCTGGAGGAGCATCTCAAAAGCAGACTATTAAATTAAAGGATAGTTTCTTAGACAAGTAGAGAACGATTATTTTGGAATTTCACCTGGCCTGAAGCATCCACCTTCACCCTCTGGGGCCTGCTGGTGGGGCTGTGAGTTCTCAGAGCAGGAAGAGGGGTTTACCTCTGTCATAACTTCATAAATCCCTCCTGACACCGGCTCAGTGCACTAATGTGACCACACACATTCCATCCCATGCAGTCAAGTGCAGCATTTTTCCTTCTATTCAAGTATTCTCGAGGTTTAATTAAAGCGGCCAGCTATCTGGTAATTACTTCCCCCTCCATCTTACCAGCTCCTTATTGTCTGGCTTTGAATTGCTTTCTGACTACAGCCCCTGACTATGCTATAGTTTAGGAAGTGTGGGGAGAGACTAACTGCAGAAGTCACTTTTCCCTTCCTTTCATTTAATTAAAATGAATTGTCTGAAAAAGATTTAAGGCTGACTTCAGTGTGCATGAGTGTTTGTACAATTTTTTAAATGCCTCCTTCTAGAAGTTGAAGGCTGCCATTTCAATGGAGAGCACTTGCTTTCTGCTCTCCCATCCATCCTACACTCAACAGTCAGTTTAATTTTCTTCAAGTACACGGCTGACAATGTCACTCCCCATTCAAAGCCCTTTAGTGACTCTCCACCAAGCTTTATCTACAGCCCAAACTTGTGGGCTTTAACAGGTTGGCTCTCACCCAGCTGTGTGACTTCATGTCCCATGTATCTATGTCATGCATGTCTCACGCTGTACTTCTTGCCACAAGCCTCCCTCATCTGGAGTCCCCTCTTCTCCAGACTCTGCGTATCTACCACACATTCTGCACCTGCTCCAGGGTCCAATTCAATGTCACCTCTTTATTGACCTTTTCCCAGGTCTTTCCATTCCAAAGTCATTTATTGGTTTTTAAACATCTCAACAGCAGCTTCTTTGTATCACTCTGATGCTATTTGTGGCTTTCTACATTGCATAATACTTATCTATAAATTATGTGTGAGTACGTGTGTGTGTCACAGAAGACAAAAAAGCTCCTTGTAAACAGAAATCATATGTTTGACTATGCAACCTAAAACAGCATTTCTTTCCCCACCAAAGGTACTCTATAAATATCTGGAGGAGTGTGTGAACAATTAAATGAATGAATAGCAAGTGACTCAACAGCTGCTAAGAGTTCATTAATCCATGCTTGCTCTCTAGGGTAGCCCCTAAATACAGATAAAATCATGTCTTCATGCAATATGATGGGGAAGAAAGAGTGAGGTAGTTTAAGCATGCCAACATTATCAACTCAGAATAAAATTGGAATTAGCCAAGTGAAACCTTAACAGAAGTTTAAAAAAATAGAAGACATTTGGGAAGTTTATTTCCTTATACTACTCAGTCCCCACTGATGCCAAATTTTACTGGATAATACTATTCCCATTTATAAATTGCCTCTTGGAATGTGCAAATGAGCAATCCTTCCAATAGGAAATGCTAATTCATTACATTTATACTTCATATCTCTCATTCATCTGGAAGGGCTGGGAACAAATCCAATTTTCTACCATGCTTTTAAAGGTTCAATGTCTAGCATATATCTTTTGATAAGAAGAGCACAGAAATTACTAGCTGAGTGGGCCTGAAATATGACACACTCACGCCCTCTTTTTGGCAACCTACCCAGCCAAGATGAGAACCTCCCACCTTCTGAAGCGTGGTTGAAAAAATGACCAGCTGTGGCCCTGGTCTCCCTGGTCACTACTCCAAATACAGCCTTTAATACTGCTCCAGAGCCTTTTCCCAAGCCCTCAGGTAACCCATTAACACACGAGCTTGCCTGTGGTGGTGTTTTTGTCATTGCACAGAAGCATTTCATTGAAGGTAATTTCTCCTCTCATCCGAGAGCAGCACATCTTACAGTGACGCCTGAATCACATGACCTTTGGATGGTTTGGTGAAACGAAGCTCTTCTCTTTGGTGACTGGAAAGGAGGTCTGGTTCAGAGAAGCTCTTTAGGGCGAAGCCCAAGACAGGAACTGGACTTCTCCAGTCTACGGGTTCCTGCAGTCTGTGCCAAAGCCATTTTCATGTTTAGAATCTACTATTGCTCCTCTGGACACTGACTTCATTTTTGTCTTTCTTATTACCATCCACCCCACGCAATGAACAAAAATCCCATCTCAAAAAAATAATAAATTAAAAATTAAAAAAAAAAAAAAAATATATATATATATATATATATATATTAACCCTGCCCTAGAAATCTAGACTAGAAAGGCCAAAATCCAAGGGAAGTGAGGAAGGATGCTGAGGGCTGCCAGCGTCCACTCCTGGTGCCAGGGTTACATCTCAGAAGCTCTGTCCTAGACGACACCAGTCTCGCTGGTTCTGACAGAGCGAGGAGACAGGGGACCAGGCCAAGGTGCGGAAGCGGAGACAGGTGTCAAAGCCGAGCCTTGTCCTCCATGCTGGAGAACGCGGCGCGGTTTTCCTTCCCCATGTCCTGCCGTGGATGCTTTTGCTCTCGAGGCCTACGAAGAACTCCAAACACAGAGTGTTCTGCTGTGTCTGACCCCACTCTCAAGTGTTCTAGGGCCTCATGTTGCTTGTCTGTCACCATTTTTAGCACCCTCTTGGGAAGATGCTATTACTGGAAGTAATTCCACATTCTGACACTGTAGGAAACCAGCACTAGCTGCACCGACTTCAGATCTCTGCAAAGAGCCCTGTCCACCAGAAATAAACTTATCAAAGACACACTCTTATATATATGCTGAGGGAAAGAACAGTGCCATAACCAGACATGTCTCCCTTTTCTCCTCAGTGATTCTCCAAAGTAGAACTAGAGAAAAGAGATGCACAGAGTCAACCAATCAACATTTTAAAGTCAGTGTTGTGGGGGGCATATTTTTGGTTTGACTTTAAAGAAAGAAAATTAGATATTTTATTTTTAATCAGAAATTAACAAGTCGGCAGTACTTCACATAAAAGAAAATCTTAGAAACAAAAATCTTAGTGTTTCTTAGAGACACTAAGAAATAATAACAATCTATCTTCCTGAGAATTCTGTTTTACTGTCCGCAGAAACTAAAGCTTTTGAGCAGAAACCCAAGATCTGGTGAAGTGGGAAAAAACACACATCTTTGTAAAACTCCCATAGTAATCAAACATCAAGGAAAGGTAGCATGCGAAATACTGTGACTTAATTTTTCCCTAGTATTCTGAAGATCAAAAGAATATCTCTATTCTACCAACGAGACGCCTCCCCACCCCCAGTCTCCTACCTCCCCACTGGGGAACGAAGGAAATGCCTTGGTTTCTCATGTCATTACCACAGGCTGAAATGATGTAACAATAACAGCAAAGAGGGGTGTCCCCCTGCGCCGGCTCTCTAATCAGTTTCAAAGTATGTTTTGTTGGTTCTCACTGATGCCACTCAAAAGAACTGGTCACTCGTGGTCCCAAAAGTTTTACAACAAATTGTGTGAATAAATTCCTTGAACACGTCTGTCCATTACTAATCCTCTTTTGCCAACATCCCTTTCAGATAAAAATTGCAACGCTCCATGGTGCCTGATTTATATTTCATTTTGAGAACCGGAAGTAAAGGGATTAAAGTTGAGGATTAAAACACTTACTCTTTACTGCATTTCTTTCCCTCCTCCCAAATGGCTTCTTGGTTGCCATGGCTACTGCTCACTGGTCCTTAGCCCCGAATGCAAGTCTTTTTGCCTTAATAAAATATTTTAAATGAGATTTCATGGAAAACAATAGGCAACATAGCTTTAAGTTCAACAACTGCTCCTGAAAGCAGCTAGGATGTTTTTTCAAAAAAAATCTTTTCTGCTTCATTCTTCTGTTGGTATCCTCAAGGGGAAAATTTAAACTAAAAGACAGTACAGGGACAATCATCTTAAAGATACACAATGCGAACTCGGAATTACGAAGCAGGGGCCTGAGGAGATGAGACGCTGAGCAGATTGTTGGCTCACGAACCAGTGTTTGCAGGAAGATTAAGGGTCCTTGGGAATTTCTCAAATGTTGCAACACCACAGAGCATTTTAAAGGCAAAAATGCACGTAAATGCAGTGTTGCAATTCCACATTGCACATACCAGCCAGGAAATGGGAAAAAAAACTGAGGCTTTCACCACCATATCAATGTAAATATCACCGCTTTGCATGCAAGTCGTCAGGGTTTCGTGGTGGCGGCCGTGAGCAGCGCCGCCAGGGCCCCGACGCGGCGTGCGCGGCGCAGGGCTGATGCCGGGCGGGCGGGCCTCGGCAAGGAGGAGCGGCACTGACAGGTGAGCAAACACAACTGTGTTTGAGTGGTGCCTTTAAAATCGCTCCCCTGACATTCATTTTAAAATACACTGCCTACATTCCTTGAAAAGGCCAAGGAAAACTAAGGAAATGGAATAATAAAGCTCCATTTTTAAATCTGTTCTTAAAGTCCAATAACAGGATGGGCTCCAGGATAAATTGTGCAGCAACTTCTAAAACGCTATCTCATCCATTTTTTCCATTGTTGCCTGGCGCTGGGTTTTTCTCTGCCTTGTCACCCAGTGGTCTTAAGCTATTCTTTGCCCTCCAGAGACCCTACTGAAACTACGCCGTCCCCCAGGCCCACGCACATTCATTGTTGCTCACTTATTCCAATCCCATTCTCCCATTAAAACCACCTTTCTTGCCTAAGAGCCTCAGAGAACAGACACAGATGCTATACTGATATATTAATGGGTGCAGAGGGACTGTTGCATTGTCTTTGCCAGGTAACAAAACTATACAGGGTTCTTCTGGAGAAAATCCCATAGCCGGGAAATGACTGTAACGGTGGCAGTTCTAAGCGCTGGAACAGGCTAGTGGAACAGAGGATTTTAGGTATCAAAGAACAACTCCTGAATGAGATAACTAGTATGGGCAGGACTGCAGAATCTGAAACAGACAGGGATGGCATGGTCAGAATTATATATAGACCCACAAGGTATACAATCATGTTTTACAAACATCCATGGCCCTTCTTTCCTGGCTTCAGTCTTTTCTTTCAGAGGCCACTGTTATTTCAGGAAGATCTTTGGGCCATTCCAGGTGACTTGTCTGGCTGTTCCTGTACATTTGCAATCAAGGGGGAGCAACAGGAACTGACTGTTGAGAGGTAGTTCTCCATGGGTCTCTCAAGTTTCTCTATGTCTTGGGAGCAGAGGTATGACTGACTTTCTGGACTATCTTTGTAAGGATGTTTCTATAAAAAGCAGCTCTGGAAAACTGGATAGTGTCTTGGTCCTGAGCAAAGGGGAGGCGTGCTTATTACGTTCATTATGAAAGATGCGGGTTCTCTAAGCTCAGAATTCGCCTCTTGTAACACAATCCACTGAGTGCACAAGTGTCACCTGGCCCTCTTTGCATCACCTTGTGGGAACTAAAATGATGATGCTCCACAGCTATAGCCGTGAAGAATAAGTTCTCTTTTATCTCCGACCCAAGAGGTTCATGTCTTCTCCCAGTATCTATGAAACTGTGGCAAGTTAGCTTATTAGTCTGTACTTAAGGTAAAGATCTTAGACCCTTTGCAGTTCCTGCCACCTTCAGGATCATCCCTAGGATATGCATAGCACTGGGCAAAAGTTTCTTTTTGCAGGGTTCCTGTCTACATAACTAATCTGAATCACACCAGAGGTCCAATCTCAAGTGATTCAGCTGGAATTAGGGCCTGCCTGCAGGGCCCCAGATGACCCCATGCACATAAGTCCCAGAGCTTGTTAAGGCACTTAGTTGACTCTACATATTGGGTAGAGGTTGAGAGAGTGGCTCAAGGGAGAGAAATGAGGCTTTTACCCTTGTGGGTACCAGTCTGGGTTCAGGGTTTCCCACTTGGATGGTACTACTGGCCCAGCCACCAAAAGAGGGGTTTAAAGAATTTTTTTTTTTAAACATATCTTTATTGATTTCAGAGAAAGGAGAGGGTGAGAGGGAGACAGAAACATCAATGATGAGAGAGTCATTGATCAAGCCCAGAACCGGGCATGTGCCCTGACCGGGAATCGAACCCTGATTGCCTGGATCCCAGGTCGATGCTCAACCGCTGAGCCACGCCTGGCTAGGCAGGGGTTTAAAGAATTTTAAGGAAGATACACCAAAGAGTAGAGGCCCTGCCACCATCTTCTAGCAGATGGCCGCTATAGAGCTCTGAGAATGATCCTCACACCAAGAACTTGTTGACAAGTTATAAAACATCCCCTGCTGGAAAATCAGACAGCCCATAGCAAGAACGGTGGAGTCAAAAGGGGACCAAATGTAGAGTCAGAAAAACTCAGCTGGAGTACAGTTCCACTACTGACTGAGTGTGCTTCGTAAAGTCATTTAGCTTCTCTGAAACTTGGGCCTTCCATCTTTAAAGTGGGATTATATAATAATAGTAATATTAACCTTGCAGAATGATTGCAAAGATGAAAGAGGTAAACAGGCATGAAAAGGCCCAGCAGACTGTGCTCCACACAGGTATTTAGCGGTTATTACTGTTCTTCTTTCCATTTCCTTGAAGCTCTCATTTCATAAGGGAAGAAAATTAAAGGGGTAAATGCACCCATTATGTTTTTACTGGATGCTTTAAATGCCAGTTCACCCCTTCCTGAGATCACTGACAGTGGAAGAGATATAGGTGCTACTGAGCTGGTGAGTGCATTGCTGTGTTGAAGTCTGATCGATTCCCAGCTTTCTGTCTGGGGTGGGGGGGAGGCTCATCATTGGAGCAGAGATGGGAGGTGGGGAAACATTCGGAAGCATTAGGTTACTCTGCTCATCTCTGCCATGATTTAGTGCACCCTAATGTGTCTGAGTTTTTATGACCTGAAAATTGGAGGACTTGTTCTGGACATATTTTTTCATACAAAAGAACAGAATTTTTTTAAAGGGAGCAGGGGAATGGATCATCCTTGACTGCTATTTTGAGTACACAGAAATGAAACTGATTTCTGTATTTGCTTATGTACAAATGAAGACATGTCAAGGATGCCCTTTGCACTGTCATCTCAAAATACAATTTGTATTCAAAGTCCACAGTGGGTAAACATTACCCAAATTCCTATAGCTGGTGCTTGTAAGCGAGGCCGGCCCAAAGCACTACTGTGAAGTACAGCTTCTTGTCTGGTATGTTCTGCCACCTGTTTCCCCTTTGAATCCCCCTTTTTCAGAGCCCAGGGAAATCCTTGAAAATACTGAGTGAGGAAAATCATCATGGCAGTGATTTTTACTATATACTACAGAGTAAAAGGAATCAAAACAGAAAAGGGTCATAATATGCTTGCGTAAGATAGAAAAATATGTAGCAAGATATGCACCAGTGTTAAGCAACTGTGACAAAGTATATCACAACTCTGCTGCTACCTGGCTTTTATATTCCCACAGGTAACAGTGCTGAACCGGAAATGTTAGTAAAATAATGGCTGGAAATAGGGTGGGAGAGAGGAGTAACACGGAGCGTTGGAGAAAGAAATAGCAAGGTTCTAAGGCTACACAAACTCTGCTACAAAAAAACCCACATGATTATAAAAGTATGCTTTGAGGAAGTTCAAAGAAAATAAGGCCCAGAAAATGGAGAAAGCGAAATCCATACCTCAAGTTTCAACAAGGCAAAAAAAGAAAACCTAGAAATGCCACTGATCACCAGAAGGCTTAAACTTCATGCCTGGAAAGATGCTCCAAAGAATCATAAGTTGGTGAGCAGTTCAGAACGAAGGAAGTCAACAGGAGTTAGGAAGGGGTTATTGAGAACAACCAGATTCCTCGTTTCCTTTTTAAGAACCATTAGGTAGGTGTAAGCTGCACATATAATGAGCCTACAATTCATCAAGATATTTAGCAAAGTCTCTCATGATCGCAGTTTGGGCAAGACTGAGAAGCCTGAAACTGATGACAGGCCAGCTGGATGTGGTCGTAACTAGATCTGCCACTGTATCTAAAGAACACTGAAGAATAGAAACTTGCCACCTAACTAATTCTCTTATCTCCTTTCACCCCAAATTCCTAATTCATCACCCATGTTACCACCCTAATTATCTTTTTAAATCATAGATCTGACCGGGGTCTATGTTTAAACACCTTAGCACGATATATAAGGCCCTTTAGCCTTGGTTCCCTTGACAACCTTTTCTATCTTAATGCTCGCCTCAATAGCCAGTAAAAATGACACTGTAGGTCTCCTATGACCCTGGTTGAAACTGAATTCTATGGCATGAAGGAAATAGGATAGAAAGCAATGCAACCTATATGCTAAAAAATCTGGAAGGTGGGTAATAAGGAAAAATTGTAGAGGGCTAGGGGATGTTCATGCAGAATTTCTACATACATCAGCAAGGTCAAATTTCTATATACATCAGCAAGGTCGTTAAGGCCCAAGGAGAAGCAACCTTGGAAGACAGAACTAGAGTCCATGTGGCTGCCGGTGTACTGGAAGGTAGGTTTTGGACCTAATAATACACAGAACGTCTGCACATATTAGATTTGCTAAATAACAACAACAGATTTTCTTAGAAGTCAGAAAAGCTTAAGAGTTCACCAAGGGGCTTTAGGAATCTCTTTTGGGACTTCCTAACCGTGATTCCCCACACTGGCCTGCAGGGAGGATGAGATTACAGTTGAGGATTCTTATAATTCTGACGGACTACAGCCGTGCCCACAGCTGGCCCCGCGTCCTGGCAGTGCAGCAGGCACCCATCCCGAAAGGCCACCCGGGAAAAACATCTTCCTATTCCAGCTGAAAGAACAGCCCTACTGAGAGAGGCAGCAGCTATCTCTAGTCCTTGAACAGTTACCTCAACAGAGTTAGTCCATACTCAACGAACAGAGGGAACAGTGAGCATTCGCGATGTCACATGACACTTTGTTACAGTTTATAAAGAGGCTCTAGATTTGTTAAGTGGGAGAGTAATCTTGTGCCAGAACGGTCTGTGGAAGGCCAAGATTGCAAACAGTGTGTCAGGACTTAAGGGATGGCTATTCATTAGGCCGTAGTAAGGAATTCTGGCACCCATTCCGCTAGGTCTTTCGGCTGTAGGAAAACAACATGCCACCTTTTGGCATCACACTTGGCTCCCTTTCCATTTGTGAACCTTCTCATTTCTCAGAAACAAACTAAAGAGAGTAGAAGTAATAATAAAAAATCCATCCTGACTCTAAAGGCCAAAAGAATAAAATAAGATAATGTATACAAAATGGCTCTAAAATGTTAAAGCATTCAATGGAGGCAAAAGAAGACTCTTTATCTCTAGTACCACGATCACTATTAAAACATCTGAGTCACAGGGACTGGATTCCACTTGAACAACCCCAGTGGAGCCTTGTAGAAGCTCACAGGTCTGTTTATCCAGTTTTGACTTCTCAAGCAAGAATCCATCTAAATCATCTGGGGCAGGGGAAAAAACCTCTCTCCCCTTCAGAAACTTCTTGCTATTATCTCACTGTCATCTCTGTACCCCACTAATTAAAGCTAGTTTCCTGAGCAGAAATGGAAGATGGCAAGCCGTTTCCCTCTGCATTGTAACATCTTCCAACTCCCACCCCTGTGGGCACAGCCACCTCCTCTCCAGGGACTGAACTCCACCTAGTGCAGGGCCGCAGCAGGCACTGTGCCGGCGTTTTCTCACTAAAAGCTACCTCACACCTGTGGGGTTTGCTGACACTACCCAGGCTGCACAAATGAGAGCCTGAAGTTCAGAGATGCTAAGTAACTCATCCAAGGTTATATCATTAGAACTGGTGATGCAGGGGCCTGGACCCAGGTGCATGACTCAGAAGTCCATATGCAGAGGAAATGAGCAGGTAACTCATACTTAGAGGAAATAAAACAGCAAACAATTATAATAACAAAGAAATAATGAGAGGTCTTCTGCCAGTTTAGAAGAGGCAAGATCAGGAAACAACCAAGGTCTAAAACGGGCACAGAAGTAAAACTCTTCAGCATGAAATCCATACCCACCCATCTCTCATTCACAAGACAATACCTACGGGAGGTCAGACAAATGGCAGGGGTTTCCAACCAAACACATGGATTCTCTGGATGAATGCAGGCATTAGGATGGTCAGGTTGTCTGGCTGAGATTTTAAAACCCAGAAACATGACTACAAATGTGTTTCTTATACAAAAACAAAAACAAAGTGAATATATGAACAATTCATAATTATGCCATTATCTCGGTTTCCATTAATTGTTTTTAAACAGCTTAAATCTTTTTGAGAGTAAAATAAATTAATGGAAGGATCTGGAATAGAGAATACCAACCTACTAAAATTTCAACAACCACTTGTCTTCTCTCTTAGACACACTTAATAAACAACATGATTTAATTCTAGCAGGAACAGCTAACCTTTATTGGGCATGTATAATGTGTCAGGTACCATGCTAAGTGTTTTACTGTAATTATTCCATTTAATATGATATAAACACTATTAACAAATATATGATATAAACTTAGGACAAAAATGACTGATTTAAAAATTAGCATTATGATGAACTTGTATGATTTTGTAAATTCTCTGACATGTAACGCAAAATATATGCTAAAAAAGTATCTACTTATTTGCTTAAACTATAAACTTCTTTAAAGTGTCTTTAAATTAATAGGCATGGGTACATTTACACAACGGAATATTACTCGGACATAAAAAAGAAGGAAATCTTACCCTTTGCAACAGCATGGATGGACCTGGGGAGCATGATGCTGAGTGAAATAAGCCAGTCGGAGAAAGGCAAGTACCGTATGATTTCACTCATATGTGGAATCTAATGAACAAAAGTAGCTAACAAGCAAAAGAGAGAGAAACTCATAGATAAAGAGCAGGCTGACAGCTGTCTGGGTGGAGGGAGAGGGTAGAGGGATTGAGCAAAATAGAAATAAAAAATGAGAAAAACCTCATGGACACTGACAACAGCGTGGTGACTGCTGGGGGAGTCGGGATGGGGAGAGGGGGAGGAAGGGAAAGGAGGAGAAGTGGTGAGAGAAGGAAACTTGACTTGGGGTGGATAACACCTAATACAATATACAGATGCTATATTATTTGTATACCTGAGACCTGTATAATTCTGTTAACCAGTGTCACCCCAATAAATTCAATAAAAAGGAAAATATATATAATGGGGAAAAATTTATTGGCACGGACAAATGTGCTTTGAACTGTCAATGGTATAATGAAAGAAAGTGGGACCAGGCATAGCCAATAATTAATTTCCATCTGTTTTCCCAGTGAGTAATCAATCTGCACTAACATAAATTATACTCTGAGATTCGACATGCCCCATTTTCATCTGGCTAGTGTCACCTTCAAATAAAGGAACCTCAGTTAAATTTTAACATAATGGATTTCAGTTTGTGGGTATGGTGGTCAGTTTTATGCGTACTTGGCTAGCTTCTCGTCCTCAGTTATGCAGTAAAACACTAATCTAGGTATTGCTGTGAAGGTATTTTTTCAGATGTGATTAGCATCTACAACCAGTTGATTTTTAATCCAACCAGTTGAAAGGCCTTAAGAGCAGACTTGAGGTTTCCCTGAGGAAGAAATTCCAGCTGTGAACTGCGTACCCAATCCTGGAAGCTAGGAACTCTGGCACCACCTTGAGTCCCCCCCCCCACTGTCACTCCATCCCCACTCCCTGCCCCAACTGCCACTAACCTGGTTCAGACCTCCATGAAGCCTTATAAAGTGCATGCTGTCCTAACTGGTGTAGTGACTTCTAGTCTGTGTCCACTCCACACTTCAACTCACCGTCTGTATGATCAGTCCCCCCCTTGTCAGTATCCAGTTTTAATACCTCCGACTGCCTCAAGGAAAAAGGGTGTATCTTATTATTTTTGTACACCCAAGGGCTCAGCACAATATCAGACTCAGAGTAAACGGTGGGTGAGTAGCAGTAAATCCTCGAGCACATGAGAAGCACAGACCCTTCTCTGCTGGGCAGGGTCCTTCTGAGCGTGATAACTAAGATAAGTCACTAGGTGAGCACTGCTTTGGGCTCACATGATCCTCGTGAAGTTGTTGTAAACAGCTCTACTGAGCTATAATTGATATACAAAAGTACTCCACCTACTTAGTGTGTACAATGTGATGACTTTGGACATAATGCAAACACCTATGGTACCATCACCACAATCAGGGTAACAGATATTCTCACCACTCATACCTTTGTGAGAGGTTTTTTTTTCTGTCTCTTTTTTGGGGGAGGGATCACCAAAGTGCTTTAATTTTGTAAAGTCAGTGAATTCTATGGAGCCGTTCCCTACAAAAAACACATTTTGCCCATAATTTCTGGAATTTCATGAGCTTCCTAAAACCCATCCATCCATCCATGGATCCCCCCATTACGGTCCATGGGCCCAAGTTAATGACCCCTGAATAGAGCCAAATATCACTGGTTCAAGTTTGATTTTAATTCCCTCTGGTTTGAGTCTTAGCTTCCTTTCCCTTCTTTGCACAATTTTTTTTTTTTTTTTTTCCACTATTATCAAGCATCCATATAACCCAGAGACTGGGTATAGTATTCACTGAAAGATGATTCCACCTACAAGAATATTTAGTTCTCAGGAAGGAAAATATTTCGAAGGACACTGTTGGTCCGTTGTCAGTCACAATACACTGCCCTGGGTTGCAGGTATGTGGTTCAACAATGCGTTCTACTGAAATAGCTACCCTTTTACCTCTGAGGCCCCATGTTTGCCTTTCAAGCTAGCTGTAAGGATGGGGAAATGGAAAAACCAGGGGAATGTAACTTAAGCTCAGTCACGAAGCAATTCATGGCACGGCTTAAAAGGAGCCCATACCTCCTGATGTCCAATTCAAACACTGCTCTAAGACACAGCCACCTGCCCAGTATCCACCACGAGAAGTTTTTACATCAGGCTTATCCAAGCCTGTGTGTGAAGTCACCCTGAAAATAAATCTTCACAGCTCTGAGAGCCAAGATGCAAACAAATGGGAAAATAGTGCCCATGGATATCAAAGACAAAACACAACTGAAGCTGAAAAGGGAAGACAAAAGAGAACTAGCAGAACCAGCAGTAACTGCACACGGGAAACAGCATTTCAGAAGCGGAGATGAAGGGCGAAAGCCCAAGAAGGGCATGATATTTTAGGACATTATATTTAGGCAGCAGAGAGTCTGAGCTAAATGCTTTTATTCCAAAATCATTTTCATTGAGAATCCACAAAAATCTAATATGAAAAGGGGAATGCAACGCTTAGAAGGCTTCTGTCAGTCAATCAATCAAAAAAGCAATTATCTAGGAACTGTTTCCATAAGGTAGCTGTGCTAGGCACTATACAGCCTCAACTGCTCATTAAAGCACCTGTCACAGGGTCCTCATTCCTTACACAGTTGGCCAGAGCTATGCCAAACACCCTTAATTTTTGTCCTAATTAAGAATTTTCAGGGGGAAATAGAAATAAAACTACTTTACCATGCAAGACAAAGCACTAAAATGTAATCGAGAACAACGAAAAACCCATAGATATCCCCCTTGCTTTCAAACAACAGAATCTAACACTTAAGAATCTCTATCAGTGGCAAAGGGACTCTCAGAAACCATGTTCCAATGCATTTTCTAAGCAAATTTATCGCAGCATTTCCCCTACTGCACTGAAATCGAGTGTCTCCATGTGTCTCTTGTTGGAATGAAATCTCCAGGAGGGAGAGTTCAGGTCTTATTTGTTTCTAAATCCTCAGAGCTGGGGCAGGGCCTCACCTGTGAACCACAAAGGCTACCCACCCGAGCCGTGTTCGTTCTTAGGTGGGAGATGTAAGCTACATATTTCACTCTCTAGCATCCGGTCCCCCTGACACCACCACGATTGAGGACAGGCTGTAGAAAAGTGCGATTATAACAAGCTACGATGATCCCGACATCCACTGCTGTGCTCTTGGCACTACCAGGCTCTTTTAAAAGCTCAAACAGGAAGGTACAGTATTTTGACTTAAGTTGTGCTTTTAAAAAGTGTGCAGCTAATACATTTTTCTCATTTCTGAAGTGGTCATTTCCATGTGTTCCTGACCATCTCACCTCAGTAGGTGCCCCTCAGTAATCATATCCGTTCCCTCACTGCTTCGTTGCTTGCACTTTTGTTACTTGTTTTCTGTTTACCTTTTGTTGTTGGACTTCCCCAAGATGAGGCAGCTCTGTGAGGACAGAGAAGGTGTCCGTCCTACATACACTTACATCTAGGGGTCTAATGCAGTGCCTGACACACAACACGTGCTTAAGATATATTTGTTGAATGGAATAAATGAAATTACTTGAGACTGTATTTCTCAAGTAATTTACTTGAAGAGTAGTTTGATGAGATGCTCTAGAGGAAAAAGAAGATTGTTTCATTGGCCAAGTAACTTTGAGCAATGCTTAATATTATCTTCCCTCTGGAATATTGGTATATCCAAGGTTCTGAGAACTCTTGCAAGAAGGAAACCATTAAATTCTATTTAACTCAGTATTTCTCAGATTTATAGGACAGCAAACACTTTGGAAAAGTAAATATTGAAGAACATCCTAGGAAATGTGTTCCAAAGAACACACTTTGGGAAATATTGCTTTAAGAGATGAAAATGACACTGTCATTTACCATGCAGATGATAACAGAAAACAACTGGCAGAAAAGTGAGTCTCACAGGCTCTTCTAATACATGCTTCCGTTTAGGGAAAGTGATGTATTTTCACATTACTTTTTAAGATTCCAACAACTGCACAAAGCAAAGTGAACCTAGTAGGCCCAGAGACAATAGTATTTATTTTTCTGTATTTTAAGGCTGAAGCCAGCTTCTCTGATCTTACTACTTACTCTCATAGACAACTGCCCCTACCCCACTGCTTTCCCACCCCCAAATGTGAGCTCCCAACCCCTTTTAAACACTCCAATCACCATGTAGCATCAAAATGCTCTCAAAAGCATAGCTGGTTTCATATTGGATCTGCTTAAAACAGAAGCCTCCAGACAACTGGTTTAAATTCCAAATCAGTACCATAGGCCTAGGGTTAACTGGAATTTTTCATTTAAATTTAATTATTAGCATCACTATTTTGAATAAAAAGTATTTACTTTACAAAAGCATACCCAGAGTCTTTCTTGAAATCAGTTTCTCCTTAACTGAGGCATCAGGACATTCAGGCATGTAGTATCTCTTACCATCATTTTGAGGATGTGATACAAATAATTTGTTACCGATGATTGTTAACAAGTACAGAAGTTAGTAAGTAACTCACTTAAAAACAACAACATATTAGTGCCATTTTAACATCACTGCTGTAACAGCATCTCTCTTATCTGAATTCCAATATGATTTCTTAAATGTGAGAGGAAGGGGGGGGAGCTAGCTCATCTTGAAATGGTATGTCCCTGATATATGCCTATTACTGATATTCCATTAAGAGCTGGAGTGATTTTAGTATATTCCTGAGCAAGGGAGGGAGGGAGGGACAGAGGGAGGGAGGGAGGGAGGAAGGGAGGGATTGTCAGAACCTGGGAAAGCCTGAGCACGTCATCTACCATGGAGATGATAACAGAAAACTGACAGAAAACTGAGCCTCATGGGCTCTTCTATTACAAGCTTCCATTTAGGGAAAACTATGTATTTTCCCATTACTTTTTAAGATTCCAACAACTGCACAAAGCAACATGAACCTACATGGCACCACGCTTAATGAAATTGTTTACAGTGTTGAGTATAAAAGGCTCTGAACAGATTCCAAAGAACTGTCAGTTCTCCGTGAACAGAGTTGCATTAAATCAGCTGCTCTACTCTAGTCAGAAAGCTGCCCGGAGCTGCTCTCTGAGTAGGGAATACAATACATGTCGCAGTCACACACTTTTCAAAGGCTGGGCTTGGTTTCTAACAGCTTGTGTTGAGGTCCCCAAAGTGAAAGTGACCGACCACGGTGGGCCGAAGGTGAACGTGTAACAAACCTTTCACAACTCACACCCAAAGCTTGGAACCTGAGAAGTGTGAAGCGGAGGAAAGCTTCCTGTCATCTCTAACTTCTGGCCCAGCATTCTTCACATTCATTTTTTTAAAAAGTCCATTCTGATAAGAGACCAGAGTTGAAGGAGACTGTCCCTGCTTATGGCACTTCCAAGGTGAAAATGAAAAGCCCCGATAAAGCTCACGGCCCGGAGGAAAACTCCGGGTGGCTTACTGCCTTCGTTTTCGCTCAGGCGGCCTCTCGCTACCAGGCCCGACTGCAGGGCAGGCTCTGCCTCTGCTCCGCAGCCACGTCCTGCTCGCGCTGGACGCCATCGCTGGCGACGCGAGGGTTTCAACACTCGCTTATCTGTGTAGCCTTGATTTTATAAACTCGAGATCTGCAAAGCACATTCCACGGAAGAAGTCTGCACCTCAGCTGACGGGATGTGTGGGTGTGCACGCATTAGACAAAGAGAAAAGTTACTCTCTGCATGCGATGAGCCACTTTATCCCAATTCCTTTGTAAAGAGGTTTTTCTTTTCCTTTCTCTTTTCTCTTTCTGCAGCATAAATAATATTTAGCTGAGATTTCAGGTTCTTGATTTTCAGTAGGCCCGGCAGGTGTGGCAGAGGGCCGCACGCCCAGGGCCAGGGCATCCCTTACGAGATCTCTGCCCGGCCTAATAAGCCTTGTCTTACAGCTGAAAGCGCCTTGTCACTGGCCCCGATTTCAGAGTCAGGCCTTGTAAAGCCGGCAATGTTAAGACCAAAATAATGTCATTTAGTATCTGGGGGGGGGAGAGGGGTTAAAAAAAGGATTAGAGGCAAGCAGGCCGGGTATATTAAATGAGTCCATGACTAACAGGGTGTGACAGAAAAGGGTTTTATTCTTTTCAACAAAACAATTCCCTAGGGCTGGGACCATTACTCCACGGTGCCTTTATCACCTTGGAATTTTTATGGTTATTTTTGATGAATTCACATTTTTCTAAAGGCTTTTTTGAAATGATGCCAGTTTTCAATTTTTAATTAAAGTCGTAAATAATCTTAATTCTGCCTTAAAAGGTTTATTGTTTCTTACTTTTTTTTTTTTTATTATTGCTGCCAGGAAATATTTCAAATACCAAGGCTTGATGTGAGTTAGCAATTACAATCTCTCCAAGGTCTAGTAACAACATTGTATCATGTAAATATTACACCGGTAGAGCAGCACAAGGTTCGAAAACGCGACTGACTGATTCCAGGTTTATTAGCACTGCTTCTCCTGAGAGCGACATTTCCTCTTTTTATTGGATGGAGCAACTTTCGTCATTTTAATATCCATAAATTAATCCATCACAGATCTATAAATAATTTTTTAAATCTTCAGATTAAAAAAACAGGTTAAAATTCAGAAAATAAACACAGTAAATTTGTCACTAAGGACCAGGCAGTGAAAGTCAGCCAAATCCAATTCAACCATCTGCAGAAAACAGAGTGAGCACCAAAAGCTAAATTATTGGACAGACGAAAACTTACTTTACTTAGGATAAAATTAAGACAATACTGAAAAACTTGACATTAGATTATCATACTGCTCCTTATTTACTAGATTGCTTATTGAAGGTTGTCTGCAGATTGTCTATAAATTTATATTTTGCAATCTCTAAGTCTCATTTTCTTTTTTAAATTAGTGCCCTGAGACTCTTTCACATAATCAAACTACTCTTCCTTTATACAGAGGCTGAAATGTACCATGTTTGAATAGAAACCATTAACAATTCCTGAAAATATACATTATGTTTTCATATCCACTGTCAATATCCTACTGTAGCTTATTTGTCTAGATAAGGGACTTACATTCTGTCACGTCCATGACAACTGTTACTATCTATGCAGGTGCTCTCCAATCTAAAGATAGATCTGTCATTAGAGTAAAACCAAATTATGGCCTGGAAAATGGTCATATTTTGAGGGAAAAAACACTCAGCAAGAGTTTGTGTGTGTGTGTGTTTTTTACAAACACAGCTAAACACTTTAAGTTTCTAAGATATACACAGACAATGACAAAAACCATTAGGCAGTAGTTCTGCTGAACATTAAGGGTAGGCAACAATGGGGTGTTATTGTAAGACTAGTAAACATCTCCTTACAACTTTATTTAAATTATAATTCATTTGGCAGTTCCTTTGCTCTTTTAAAATAAAAGAACACATCCAATTCATGTCAAGTGATCATCTATTATTGTTGATAATATTATCTGTTGATAACGATCCTCTGTTACCAATTTACTGGGATTCTGATTAAAAAGACTTAACTATATTTATAGAGAAAAAATGAATGATTTTTAACAATTGACTTGCAAGAGTGGGCTTGTATACAATGAAGAATACCTATCACATCCTTCTAATGATATTTTTCTAACTCACAGTGAAGAGGTGAAATCATTTCCGTATATAAGCCCTCAACTGGCTTTGCGGCTAACATCTCTCAAGGAAGAAAAAGCTCAAATAATGAGAAGACTACAGAGCATTTCCCAACAGAAAAGTGTTAAATCCCTATAAACCGTGAAAGAATACAAGGCTCTAGTTAGCTAGAAGTCATGGTGACTTGAAAACCATGGCCATAGGGTTCAATCACTTGAAGTAAGTTGAGTCTTAAACTTCCCTTAAATTTGTTATGAAGGGCCTTTAAATGAATCAGGTATTCATCTGGACACAAATGAAATACTCAAAAAGCCAAGGTCAAAGTCAATATATTTTCTGCCATGGTCAGAAGATACATGTTGGTCCAAAAGTTTATAAACTCGATTATTAGGAAATGCCTTGTGAGGGGTTAGCGCCCCATCCTTTGAGGTGTTGAAGCACAGCATGGCCATCCACTTGCTGGGGGTCTTGTAAGGTTAGGAGAACTAGTCAGGTGGGGTGGCTGGTTAATCTTTAACATTTCTTCCAAATGTGAGATACTATGATTTCTATAAGCTTTGAAAGATGTATTAATCTCTCATTGATGTCAAAGTATTTTAGGTTCAATTCCTTTATCAGATTTTCATACACAGTATTAAGAAACATCTTTTTTCTAAGCTTAACGGGAGGAATGCTTCTATTCTTACTCATCCTAGAAATTCCCTACCTCCTCCTTCAGAGCTAAGCTGATTTTAGTCGATTGACATTTTATGAAAAAGCACTTATCTCCAGAAAGGATGTCTGTTGTGCTATTTTTCCCCCAATTCAATTTTCTTGTTATTTGTACTTAATTTTCATAAAAGCCTTTTACTACTTTCCAGTTTAGGTGACTTACACTTAATTTTCTCTCATTCCTATTGTACAAGCCCTCTCCAGAAATTCATATCTGGCTCTCAGCTATGCAAACTTCGGCCTTGCTATTTCAGGAATCCCTCAGAGCATTGTAACAAAGCGAGTACCGCAATAAAGAGAGTCACGGGAATTGTTTTGGTTTCCCAATACCCATAGTAGTGTCTATTAAGTGTGCAGTAGCATTATGTCTAAAAAACAAGGTACATATCTTAATTAAAAAAATAATTTATTGCTAAAAAATGCTAAGCCATCATCTGAGCCTTCAGGGAGTCAATCTTTTTGCTGGTGGAGGGTTTTTTGAAAAACAATACCTGGGAAGAGCAATAAAGGAAGAGCAATAAAATGAAGCACACCTATGATTTCATGGAAGACTTCTCTGGGCAAAGAGTCTAACACATATCATTACCTTGAGAAGTGTTAAGAGTTTCCAGTGCCCTGCAGAAGCTCCCAGTACTGCAAGAACTTAACTGCTTTTTCTGGCTGGGTAACTTCTTTATAAAAATTACCTTTTTCCTCGCTTGTTGATCTTTGGAAGAATGTGCCTTCACGTGCTTTCTTAAGGAACTTGGGTCTGTGTAGCGTTTGGTGCATCCTGGAATCTGACAAGCATAAGGTTTCTAAATAGGAAAGAAAGAAAGAAACAGCTGTGGTTAAATCACAAAGGTAACTGAGAGAGGTTTACTCAAAGACTACTGGCTTCAGAGCATGAGCTGTTACCAACTGACTGATGTGAAATGATGGGTAATACTCGGGCATTTTAATCAGAAAGCCCAGTAAAGTTTGCATCAAGGTAAAAGAGAATAAACTTTCAAGAAACAAACAGATGGCCTATCTTTGATGATGTTTAAAAGATTACTATAGATTACTATAGCTCTTACCAGGAACCTCTCATGGCATTTTTTTTTAACATGGAAATTATTAGTAAGCATTTCCAGTCATACTTACAGTTATGTTCCCCTGAAAACAATCTTTGGGACTGTCAGAAACTAGGAAACACATATTCTTTAAGAGTTCAGGTATAAAGAAGCTGTAGAAAAGTCCAGAAAAGACTGGGAATGTTTCAGAAGAAACCTGATTCAGAAAGAGAGAGGGAGAGAATTAAAAGGGAAAATTAGTAGACAGTGAGTAGGAGACAGTAGGTTTCAAACAACAGACACATGAAAAGTCAGCCAGAGAGACATTAATGTGATTAGTTGTAGAGCAGTCCTGGTGCTAAGCCTGGGCCACGTAGGTAAGCCCTTGGCTGAGCGTGAGGAGAACACAAGTTTTGGCTGCTCCAAGTCCCCCCATGCCCCTGAGAGATGTGATGTGTGGGGCCTAAGGCTGGGTCTAGAATCTTTTTTACTTCTGTACTGTAAAGTTATTTCCCCTGTTCGGGCATTAAAATACTGATAGAAAAATGAATTAAAACTATTTAGGGTTAGAATTATGAACTCAGTGATCTTTATGGGAAAACCATTTTCTTGTAAGTAAAGAATCCATTTAGTTGAAGAAAGATATTTTATCCAAAATTGTGACGGCATTTAGCATAAGGATACTTACCGAAAAAGAGCGAACACCTAAATTTAAATAACAAATTCTTTAAGCAACTACAGTTTGCTCTTTAAAACAAATGTTTAATTTCGATATGATTTTAAGAGAGCTTACCAATTTGTTAAAACACAATAAAAATTTCAACAGTTTGGGTCTTAAGGTAAAAATGATGATTTTAAAAAGATTTAATAAAGAAGTGATTTTTAAAAATAAAAATAGCTGAGCTTTAAAAGCTACTGCATTGAACTGAATCATAAAATCATTATCTAAGGTAGTTTTCCTCAAAAGATTTAAAGAAGGATATATTTTTTTAAATTCCAAAATGATTTTAGAAAATGCTCTTAGTTTGATTAGCTAAAATTAGCTGCAAGCAAAGAAGGGTATTGTAGAACCCTACCACTTAGCCTCACAATAGTTCTTTCAAACTACAGATAACTAGCTAGACTAGAAGCAATTTCTCAAGACAATCTTGTCTCATGAATGTTCATTCTTCCATGATAAAGTTTAATGATAAATTGAAAAATTTATTGGATTCTACCCAGACCATTTTAGACATACAAAATAGGGCATTTTTAACATAATTTATTCTTCATTCCTATTTCTACCTTTAAAAAATACTGCTATTCACCAAATTTATGCATTTAATATTCTATTCTGTTGGTCCTAAAGTCACGGAATTCAATTCAGCTGGAGCAGGAAGGGTCGATCTTACACCTATATTACTCTAATTATATTTCACATATTCACTAGGCAAAACATCACACTTATGTATATCGGGAGATAATTCTGTTTAGAAAGGTTGCCTGACATATAGTTAAAATGACTTCTATCAATATGACTAATAGAGACTAATATAAAATTTAATAAATATGTCAACTATAACATCAGAAGAATATTAAATATGTATGAGGAGGTGTGTAGAAATCACAGTATCTTTTCAAAATTCAAATTCTGGTGTAGTTTAATAATAGACATCAGAATGTTAACACTGGAAAAGTACTGTCATGAATACATTATTTGCAAGAATGTGGGATAAGAGATCTGTGATGTGTAGGATACACTTATCCTGATGGCTTTAAGTGAAGTGAAATTACGTACAGTCTACCTGACCTCCTATAAGGAAAATGGCATCAAAGCCTGAGAAATGCAAAGGAGGACTTTCAACATAATTGAGAAAATGAAAGGGAGGGTGGAGTCTGGAAAAGACATCTGCAAATGAACAAAATGTTACAGCTCTAAGGGAGTTAAGGTGCGGTAATGAAAATCAGTTGTCCGAATAGTGTTTATGTCAAGGAATATGTGGCTGCTAACACATAGAAAACCTGATGAATCGGACCCTGGGGAAAGAGTTGGGATTCTTTTTAGATTAAAGGTGAAAATACCAAAGCAAAGCAAAAGGCCAGATTCACTCTCAAAACCATGCCAGCCTCCAATTTTTATGCCAAGAAGAAAAGAACCAGAGTAAGAGGGAAAAAAAAAAAGTAGGTTTCCAGTTGTTCGTATGGAAAACAATACAATAATTAATAATTAATAATACAAGAATAAACTGTTTCTAGTACTCACAACTGTAAACCTACTTTTGCCACACCCTGTATAGTGTGTGTCTTAGTACATCTTGGTCTTTGAACCCTTATTTTAATGCCCAATCTGCAGTGGTCATTCCCTGCACTGAAATCTACTGCATGACAGCCCCTAAACTGCCTCTGCTTTGCACACAGAGGTTACCAAAGAACCCCTTTGTCCCAGGCAGCTGTAATATTTAGGATTCTCGTGACTGCAGAAAAATGAAGGAAGAGCCAAACAGGGCCCCTCTGGCCCTTTACCAGGTTCCGCTGCTGCCCTTGGCATTGCCCCTATAACCTGCAGACCATAAAGCAAACACCTTCACCACCCCACTATCGAAAGGGCACTTCCTCACACCGGGGCCTCGGGCTGCAAGTTGGAAAGCTCCTGCCATTCTTACAGTGTCCAGATGTGTCCTCTGGTGCTTGGCGCGGTCACTGGAGTTACTGAACGCCTTCTGACAGCCCGGATGCTGGCACAAGTAAGGCTTTTCGCCCGTGTGGCTCCGCAAGTGGATCTTGAGATTTTCAAGCCTTGAAAAGGCCTTCTTGCAACCTTCAAACTGCAGAGAGAAAACAATATCGGGTTGTTGAGAAGGGCCCTGATGCTTGAGTTTGAGGGACAGAAAAAAAAAAAATGTTCTTAATTTGTACTTAGCCTAAAACAAAAAAATTAAATGAAATCCAAACAGTAACAAATATGACTTCTAAATATATCTCTATGCTTATGTGAAGCGCAGTTTTCCACTGAATATACACGCCACCTTCCGTACAAGATCTGGGTCCCAAGCCGATCCTGTGATTACTTATGTCAGAGAAAATTCACTGTGAGCCATCTGGCTCAGTTAATAAAAATACAGTAATGCGTGTCTTAAAGATTTATTAAAAAATTAACACACTTTTCCATTTCCAAATTGGTCTGAATTGAAGGAACCAGGAAGGAAGAAACTTTTTACAACTAATAAACTAACAAGAAAAACCAGAGTGATGTATGAGAAAAAAAGTGAACTGAAGATCCAAGAGTTCGAGATGAAAAAGGTATGTGTCACTGAATTATTATGATCATAGACTCGCTTAACTGTATTTTAAGGGGTTTTCCAACTCTCAAAAGATAGAACTTGTTTAAGGGTGATGCCAAGCCTAACGAGACGACACTTTTAAACATGCTTTCAGAAAGGTACCGAAAGACAATTCATTTAATGCTAAGTCATTTCCAAATAAAGTGATGGATTTATTTATTTATTTATTTATTTAAAGAAATTTGGTTACCTAGATCAAGAAGAGAAGAACTGAAAATGAAAGATTGGCAATTTCAAGACATGCTTCACTGGTTTATCAATAATATATACTGATGGTAATTTTTACATAATGCCTTCTGTGGGCAAAATATCAACCACCATTAGCTGGTCAAAGTGATTCCAATCCTTGAAATGACAACCTAATAAAGAAAATGCATTAGAGCAAGCCTATAAATGAGGCATAGAGGTGAGGTGGGCATTTATTCTTTAACTCTCTCATTGGTGCCAATTCTCTCATTGGTGCTAAGCCCCAGAATATTTATGTCACTTTGACAGCTTTAATAGCACTGGAGTTTCCACTGAAAGAGAAACTTATGAATATGGAAAAAAACTAATCAGAACAAAGCATAATATGTTTAAAGCAATTAAGAAACCACACTTCTTAGAGAGGAATGTGTGTGAGGAGGGGTGTGGGTAGGGCAGAATCTAAGTAAAGAAGGTAAATAGAGGATGGTTTCCATTCAAAATGAGCAGGTATAACCTAACTTTACTTCAAGATTTTTCATAAAACTCCTTGGTTCTCTTGCTTAGATGATGGAGTACATTGTTCATGAAGGGATGACCCAGAGCTGGCCTAGTTATCTGACTTTTCATTTTTAAGTAAAGGCCGAACTAATGAGAAAGGACAGTCAGGCATGTCACAGCTCCATCTCTTTAAGTTGTCCAGATTTTGCATGCGGAAGTATTTTAAGAAATTTATGAAAGTTGAACTTATTTTTGATTGAGAGTTATACATGTTTCACAGACATATGCTGGTTTATTTCAATTTTGATATTTTGCTTAAAATAATTTTGGTGTTTTCCTGATTTCTGTTTCACATAAAAATAAATTTAGCCTGAACAGAAGAGGATTGCTGACGAAGCCAACTACTTTTCCGGCAGAGGGAAAGATGGAAGGCTACGTCGCTAGAGGGAAAGAGGGGTTAAGCGGCTTATTTCCACAGATTTTCGGGTGGGTCTCAGATTTGAAAATAAAGGGGCTCGAAATTAACCCCCAATTCATAGCTCAGAGGCCTCTATTGACCAAACCTCTGTTTTTAAGGTTCTCTCTGAATGACGACTTAGAGCAAACTCCTGGCGCTCAGGTTATTTTACTTGGAATCACTTGATGGACCACACTTAGGTCTAAAATGAGCCTGTGGTTTTGGACACATCAAGCCTGTTGCCTATTTCACAGCAAGGCTCTTTTGTAGGGTGGACACCATTCCAGGGCCAGTTCCAGGGGTACATACCCAGACCTGGGGAGGCCCCAGCATCCACTCCCTTCTGCAGTCCCTGGATCTTGGTAAGAGAAAAAGCTGCATTGTTTCAGCACCAACACAGGAGTGGAGAACCACTTGAGAATAGATTAATGAAGTTTCTGTGAGTACCGGACAAACAAGACCCCTGGATCCACCATGGAGTGATTAGAGGGATCTCAGGCACGTCCTAGAACTGATTCAGGCTGCCCGCTGGATCAGACACAAGCTGGATAAAGGCTAACGTTTCCAAGGTCTCTCTAGTTAAGTGTCCAAGTAAATGTCCAATTAAAAATCAACTAATTGCTATTATTTCTGTTAATAGAAGCAATGATCAAAGATGAAGAGGCTTGCTACCTTGCAAGCAAGTCAGTGAAAAGTGAACTACATCTCAGAATATCCTGACCATTTATTTAACAGCAAAGATGGAGGAAAATCTGAGCACACAGACTGAAATGACAACAAAAATATTATCTATAAAATCATGAAACTCCAGCTGATTTCAGATGTCTCTTCTGTTAACAAGAAAGGCCAGGAGACAAAAGTATGAATATTACTTGTATTAGCATCTTAGTATTTTCAGGGGAAATGATTAAGAGTGACGGGGTTGTATAAATAAAGGCAAAAGAAAGGTAATGTCATGGACTCGGGCTCAATAGGCACCACGTGCTCACTCTCACCGAAGAAATTCACTTGCAAAGGCCGTGAGCCCACGACCAGTAAAATCGGGCTCAAGAACTGACAGGCGGCTGGGTGGGGAGACCTGACATCCAGCTTCTCAGGTGCACCCAGGGCAGTGCGCCTGACGGGACTTGCCACGCTAACAATTCGGCAAGGGGCAGGAGATGCTGTTCATCTCTCTAATGGTGTCTGGATGAAACTTGAAAGCAAACAATTCTGTAATGAATCATTATCATTCATTACGGAAATAACCCTGTAATTCAGCACAGGAATTTCCTCTCCTTCAGGCAAGTTTACCCCTAGAGTTGTAAGTTCAATTCAATGCAAATACATTAAAAATAAACTAACGTTTAGGTGGAACTACAAAAGATCGTTACAAAATGCCCAAACTGAATGCTTCGGGTGTTGGGGCAAATGGACACCCTTTTCGCTTGTTATTATTTTTTTCAAGTTTTCCAAATCTTTACTGAGTCTCTAAACCCAGGGAAGCAAGGACCACAGGAGGAGTGCTTCCTTGGTTCGGCCAAGTGTTTTCTTACTGAGATTCCTAAAGTGCAATGTCCGTCCTGAGATTTAAGGTTCAAATTGTCACCTGGCTGCTCATGCCACTGCCACCAACCAACCAACCCTATACGAAAACTGACCAATACCCTAGTCTTAGGTCTTCTCCCACCTGGACTGGCTGTGGAAGCAGGAACCTAGGGCTCAGTGACACACAACTGGCCTGAGGTTGCCTGTAGTTCAAACACAAGCCCTTGATGAGAAGATTATAGAAAAAACAACAAACTCTCAGAATCCAGCAAGATAGTAGAAGGAGGGAAGGTGGGAGGGGAGTGATGGCGGGGAAGTGGTCCAGCATACATCAACAATTTCATCTAAATAGCATTCCCCTCCCTCTTCCCAGCCCCCTCATCAAATACCAAGTGGGCCCTATGAGTGTGGCACTATGTGTTCGGCACTGGGAGGAACAAAATGAGTAAAACTTAAGACTTCACGATGGGAAGACGGAAACAAATTCAATGGGTATGTCTGGGCAGGTCACATACTGATGAGCCTTGAGCAGCGATTCTCAAAGATGTGGTACCTGGGCCTTCATTATCAGTATGTCCTGGGAGCTTGTCAGAAATACAAATTCTCTAGCCCCGCCCCAGATTTACAGAACAAAACCCTGGGGCTGGGTCCCAACATCTGAGTGCTAACAAGCGCTCCAAACGATTCTGACACGCCAGTGGGCCGGTGAGTGTAGGAACGCCAGTGAGCATCTCTCAGGATTTACCCACTTCTAACTGGGACAAGAGTCCCAGCAGCGGCCCTAGACCTAGACTGGCAAGAAGCATCTCCAGTCCAGGGGAAGGCAAGATCATCTCTTCCTGCACTGCGAATGGGACGAAATCTCAGAATGCCAGTCTCATACTAGGGATTCTTTAAGCTCCCCTCTTTAATCTGCTGCCAGGCAGATGTCTGGTTCTGAAACAGGTATGATTGCAGGTTCCCTCGGTGGCCTCCTGACCAACAGAACATCCCACGTTTCCAGGGCCCGTCACAGTCCCCTGTTGAGACAAAGTGCTGGAGGGGAGCCATCGTTTTCCATTTGCACATTTCAGTGGCTTTGCAGACACACACAAGAACAAAACATGAAACTGGAAGTGACAGAACTTTAAATCTCACGGGTCTTGAAAAGACTGCACTGCAAGAAGCCTCACCCTGAGAAATCTCTCTTTAACTCTGTGGCTGTTTTCAAGCAACCAACTTTAATTAAAAAGTATAAGTTGCCTTAAACCCAGAGAACCCTGGCTGGCATCGCTTTGCTAATTTAGGAGATTATTTCATATTTAAAGGATCACAACTGAACTGTAATCACCATCTCTATATATTGGCTTGATTACAGATTGTTGACATTAGGTGGCATTAAGATGACCTTTGAAATATTACTTTCCCTTTCTATTAGAGGCTTTTGTGTAAGGTTCTGAAAATAAAGGCTCATTAGACACCATTAAAATAGGATTTATTCCATATGTGTAACCAATAATCAAGGAGACTGTTACTCCCTCCCCTAATCAGCTACTCAGAGAGCCGAGAAGCACAAGTTCATATTAGAAGAAGTAATAACAGCAAACCCTTCCTGATGGGGTTTCTATACTATCACTAAAGTCAACAAAACCCAAACAGAAAGGAGTCTATGATGCTGGACATGCTTTTTAAAAATATACATTTGATTTCAATTAAGGCTCCGTGTTTACGACCCTTGGAAGTATATGCTTTTACAGTTTCATCAGCCGAGACTGATTAATCCTGTTAGTGATGGCTGATGCTACGACGGGCTGGGCAGTGCCGGGAAATGGGAGATGAATTATATGCTGGTTTACACCTTCCACTTATAGCCCAAAGACAAGAGCGGTGAGAGGCCCTGGTGGGCAGGTCAGTGGTATTTCTAATGCCATGGATATAGCCAAGGTGACTTCCACAGTAGGCCCAAGAATTCAAGTCCACTTGAATCATGGACATACCTGCAAAAGGCGTAAATGAAAGATTGCTTCTCCTGGGACTCAGAGAGGGCCAAAGGAACAGCTGAGGGCCAAGGGCCACCTCACACACCGGAGAAGAGGTGAGAAATCTGACTGGTGTATTCAGCTGAGACTTAGAAGTGTCCTTCTGGGACAGCGCCTCCGAGCTTCACGTCCTCATGAGTAACCTGGGCATCTTGTTAAAATGCAGATTCTGACTCGTAAGTGTGGAGTGAGGCCTGGGATTCTGCATTTCTAACGATCTCCTAGGTGGTACTTCTCTAAATGTTGAATGTTCGAAGGTTACACTTTGAGAAGGAGGGTCCTAGGGACCTTTAAACTCTCCTCGGGTTGAAAATGTACAGTTTGATGAGATTCTTTTTAAAAGGAAGACAGAAAGTAAATAAAAGAACCAGAGCAAGAATAAAGAAAGGGCTTGCTTTTGATGAACCAAACTGTGGCAGCTTCGTCCTTAAAAGTGTGGAAGAGTAAAATCTAATTTTAAAATTTAGTTTGGGAAGGTAACAGAAAGTGTTGTCTGGGGGGAAAAAAAGCAGAAGAAAAATCAGAAAGAAAAAAAAAGAGACAAAGAATCAAAACAGAAAGACTGCAGAAGCACAAGGGGCCACCTGACTTCGTTTCTTCTTCCGTCCCATTCGCATTTGGACATATGGTTCGCCTTGTGCCACCCCGTGGTTTCTGCACCAGGTGCATCCTTCTTAGTACTGGATGCTCCAGTAAATCTTCATATTCACCACATCAGTTGGTACACAGTGTTACAAAACGGGAGAGAAAGAGAAGAATTAAAATGTCCTGAAGCTTTCAGAAAGTGTGTAGCTCATGGATTCATTACACCGAGCGAGCGTGCGGGTTCCCGCCTCCCGTCCCGCTCAGCCCAGCCGCCGGGAGGATGGAAGCACCGCGGCCTTCGGCTTCCTGCCCTCACTCAGGTTTTCAAGGCCAGCTGCCCCCAGCCCCCACTCCCAGGTCCAAAATGAAAACAACATGCCCATACGAAAGGAGTTTCTATGCTTCCTTTTGGTTGATAAAAGGTAAAATCTGACTTTATCCTATTTCAAAGGTTCTGCCTGGAAGAACAGTGGCCTCCTTGGAAAATTCTTTAAAGTCATGGCAGGGTTACCCCGTTAACTTGAGAGCTCTCTTAACATCAGGGAAATCCCAAACGCCCCAAACTGATTTTCCAAAGGTTCTAAGTATCTAAATAGACTTGCAGTTGCGTTTCTGAGGGCAGCCTTCAAAGTTCCCCTGCCCTTGGCTTTGGCTGGGATCCCTGGAGGGAGGGGGAAGAGACTGAGTCAACCACTTCAGTGCCTGCCACTCATCTGGCGCTCTGAAGTGACCTACAGGGCTCATTTATCCAGATTTTCTGGAACTATTAAAAATTTTGTAGAATTAATATAAAACCCCTTCTGTAATGTTTTTCTAAGCCATAATAAAGAGATCCCAGTTACTATGTTTTTCCTTGTTATTTGGGTGTACAAAATGAATCTATTAACTAGCTCATAAATACAACTCCCTGGCTTGTTGTGCTTCTTGTTTCTGATTATGAAATCTGTATAAAACAAAGGTTACCTAAATGGGCAGTATGTATGGGTTTCTTATTAGTTTAAGGCAATTTGTTGCTTTTTAACATTGTGGGCCATGGGTAGCAATTGTCCCTTAAAAGGGTACTTTAAATGAGGTGACAACATAAGTGAGGGTGAACTTGAGAAACAAAAATGGAAAAAATGTTTTCGAGAAGCCGCATTACAATGTAGAGAGAAAAGTATTTCTCTGCCAACATTTGAACCATATTACATTTTTATGGAAATTATGAAGTGTCTGGTTTATAACAATTGCAAGGGGCTGGGCACAAATGGAACCTCATCATAGGCATTATATTCACAACTGGAAAAAGAATACTACACTTTGCAACACTGGTATTTAAAACAGATCATAGGCCCTCTCCAGTTACTCAACAAATACAAACTGCCATATATTATTCACGTTGTGTCAATACAATGCCAGAAAGCTACAATTTCAAGCAAATAATTATTTCTGTGAGTGGCTAAATAATACAAAAACTGGTTGTCTGGGATTGTTTAAACATAACAATAAATTAGTTGCCTGATATTTTGTTGTTGTTTATTAGCATTGATTTCCTGCAACAACTCCAAATATGTATCTATTAAAGTGTGCATGTTTCAGAGGTTCACAGTTGGACCTCTATAAATGTACTTCGATTATATGTCAGTAGAGCAAATATATTTAAGGCTACGTAGTTGGCCCTGCATAAATATATCTAAAAGCAATCAAATAATTTAATTTTTTATACCTGTGTTTCTAACCACCATATATCCAGATCTATTTCCATATACATATATCTACATAAGCACCATACTTCTAGGAAGAATATATATGCATACACATAAAGGCCACTCTAGGATGTTTTGCTACTCTTGTATTAATGAAAACAGTTTTTCAAACTCTTTAAGTACAAGTCCATATATATCAGGTATTGAGTTGCTTGCACATGCAGCACTTTATTAGGTTCTGTGATACACAAAAGAAACATCAGGCTCATACCTACATCTCCTGCATTCACAGAACATTCCTGGAGATAGATGTACACCCAGAATAAATCTAGAATCTGGCCTGGCCTGCTCCGACACCCAAATTATTTTCTATATACTAAAGGTGAGGAAACTGAGAGAAAACGGAGGAATCGTCCTCTGGATTTTAGGCATTATTTTTGGCACTTCAAAAAATGTCAGAAACATCCTCTAAAATTCGGTTTCTCAAATTTCAGAAGACAGGTAGGGACAGATGAAGTAAAAGAGAACTACGTAAGCCAAAGGAAAGGAGACGTGAAAAACCAGAGGCAGAGAGGCTGCAGTCAAAGAGGGGTGTGGCATGTATGTGGTCAGGCCTGAGCCCACCCCCTCTGTCCGCCCACCTCTCCCACCCCGGCTGTAGGCCAGTCCAGCTGCAGCTCCTTAATTAAGCAGCATGCTCCTTTTTGCCCCTGTGCCTCTGCATGTGCTACTTTCTGTGCCTGGTGACATCCTACTGACCCTTCTTTAGCTCCGTGTCATCTCCTCTGTGAGGCCTTACTTTATGCTTTCACCAAGGCACATTGGGTTACTCCTCACACACCCACCACACCTTGCCCACTGACTTGCTAAAGCCTGGAGTTACACTAATTGGATTGTTTGTCTCCGCCACTAGGCTTTAAGATTTATGAGGACAAGGGACGGAGTCTTATTAATCTTTTTATTGCCAGCACTGGGTACAGCGCTTGGCATATATTCAAGCGACCGCAGATTATTTGCTAAATAAATGCTAAGCAAAATAGACAGAATGAACTCTTTGTAAAAAAGCATATTGATTTCCTAGACTTCCTTGTGTAGTAAGCTCATTAAGGCCTTTTAATTAGGCAGGGCCAGTTACTGTTCGTGACGACATCAAACGGTCAACATCGCAAAAGCTATAAAATGCATTTATGGGTTTTGCTGGATTTTAATGTTCTATAGAACTACTGTAAAATATATTTTTAATTATTTTAAATCTAATTATGCGAGGAAACAATACTAATAACAACATATGGTTGTGTTTTTTGTGTGGATGAGATGTATTAACTTCTTTATTGATGCTCTGAGAAATCTGTAGCAATACCACTGAAGTGAGTGAACTGTTTTTGTACCACACCCTTTTCCAAACTTGAGCTAAACATACACAGACTCATTTGGGAACATGTTATGTTATTAGCAATAACTCAAGGCACATAAATGTGTGCCTTCTTCATGCATAAAGGAAAAGAAACTTTAAAATTGCCCTTTAAAAGCTGAGCTAATATGCTCTCAAATATGCCAGGAAAGAGCCTCTCATCAGAGCGTCTCACGCAAAGAAAAAAAAAATAAAAAAATCTTTGGGATCTTGCCCTTAATTGCCCTGAGTCAAATAACCCCAAACAGCAGGTCAAGAAATTTCCCATGATGCCATGCCCCTACCCATCCTATAGCCAAGCTCTCTGAATGGGAGGCAGACACTACAGGCCCATATAATCCCAAGTTATAATCATGCCCAGCCCCAGAGTGCAGGGGGCTGCAGCAGGGCCTTGGCCCTGCCTTTCCTGTTGGCAGTGGACTGGCTGCCCTGTAATTGTCTCTGATGGCAAAGAGGAGAAATGCCACTGCTTTCCTTCAGTTTTATTAAGAATTGGCATGCTTGGTTTAACAGAACTAAGCAATATATTTATTTACTACGGTGTTTCCCAAAATGATTGCTAAGTTCTGTCATCTCTTGACTGAAACACTGTTTGCGGGTTGCAACAGAATGTATGCTAACATACATACAGCAACACAAACCTCAGTGACAAACTGTTTAAGTCAATTTGCTATCATATAGACACATAGGTGCAAATATGTGCATATGCACTTGTGGGCACAGCCACGGGCACACACTTTAACACTCGCGCACATATCCCACACAGATTCTGTAATAAAATGTATGTATTTAAGATCTGTGTGCAGGGGTGTAGAGGCAAACATGAATTTGCCAAGAGAGGGAAGGAAATTCACACACGAAGAGAATAATTTACCATAAATTGGCCCACACTGAGCTGATTCCAAAAAACAGAGTGCAAGATGCCAAACTTTTAATGGCTCTTACTATTCCAGATTTGGCCCTGACAAGCTTTGGAAGAGATGCAAGTGGGCAGGAAAGATGGGATTAAAAAATTATATCTTAAGCCTTTTCACTTTCAAATGTAAAATTTCCACCACTCTGACAGGAGGAAAGAGAGTGGCAGGGATATTTTCCTGACACTGTGCTTTTTCTCAACAAAAAGCCATCGATTTTCATTATGCAATGCTTAAATATAAATTCTGTACTTGGTAAAAGTCATCTGTGACTGGCTGCTTAAAAAAAGCAGCAGATATGAAAATAACGGAAGTCAGACCTGGCATTAGCCCTGGCAGCCCGGCAAAGGCGCAGGCGCGAGCTCAGGGCGGTGCCTCCCGGCGGCTCCGCAGGCCTCGGGCTGACAAGCTTCCGTGACGCCCGCTCTGGTTCGTCACCACCGCGCTCGCTTCCGAAAGGCAGCACTTCCAGGTTTCTTTCTTTCACAGCTGAGCTTTTCCGCATGGCTCTCCCGTCACTCGCCTGACGGGCACACAGCAGATGCTCGGAAACCCTCCCGCTCCTTCCATCTTCTCCCCTCCCGTTCTGACTTTAAACCCCCCCTCCTGTCCCCGGGCCCCTCTCCTTCCTGGCTGTTGAGACCCGCTCTCACACCTTCCCTCTCTTTCCTAGATGCCCACGGTTCGCCCATGGGCAAGACGCTGTCATTGAATCCACGGGGACCTTTCCTGTTAGGCTTTGAGGCCAACAGGATTCTCGATCCCTGGGTGCACGCACTGGGCTTGACCCCTATCATCACGAGGAAACGACCTTGGCTCCGAACTGAAATCTCAGTCCCCTTGACTGTCCTACTTAATGCGACTTGCCCCCTTCTCTCCGCAGCTTGACTCCACGCACCCCAAGAATGATGGGTCTACATAAAACTCTGCCCACAAATGTCAAGTTCAGACTGGATACAGATCACCTTGAATGTTTTCATTTGATGATACTGGTCTGTGATTTAGAGGACGTGGTGTTTTCCTGGGGTTCAAACTACTGTTTCTTATTCTCCAAAGAAACTTGAAGAAATGAGTGAGACGTGTTTTTTCTAAGATATGTTTCTTCTTTTATCTCCTCAGTCATCCTACGGAGCCAACAATCCTGACGTGAAAGTCCTTAGCACACAGTAAATTCCCCAAGTTAGCCTTTCTCATCTCCCTTTGTGTATTCAGATGATTGCTCTCCCCATCTTTGGAAGTGGAGGGGACTGAGGCCTAGAGAGGCCAAGGTCACACGGCTGGTAAGTGGCAGAGCAGTCTGGAATCACAGCCTTCTGGCTCAGTCATTCAACCAAGTGTTCCCTCCATGCAACTCCAAGGGAATATTACCTCTCAAGAATTCAAATGGATAAAGAAAGAAATGTGTAGTGGAAGGAATCCAAGTGCACTTTTTCTTCTGTTTCCTCACAAAGTGAAAAATATTAGTAGTTTAAACTCACTGTGGCCAATAAGGTCAGCTATCCGAAATTATATAAATCATTCTCACCAAAGTCTAAGTGTAGAGTGAAGTCATTAATAATGACTATTATAAGCCTTATGTTCTTGGCATAATCTTCCTAACTGTAATTCTCAAATTTAAAAGAAATGTGGTAAGCATCTGTAAGCCTCTCAGATGCTTGGTAGGCTTAGAACCAAGTGCAAAGTGGGAGCTGGCATGAAATAATCCAGCTGGGTTTTCTAGAAGGATCTCAAGGCTGCATATTCAGCAAGTGAAATATCTCACTAATTTTGTTAAATGAAGAGGTTCCTGGATTTGCTTCCAATTTACCAATGGTGACAAAAATTGGTCCTTCTTAAATGCATACTTGGCTAAGCCTTTCTTCAAAGTAATTTTACTTATGGAGAAAAGAAAGATGTCTTGGAAGTTCTCATAACCTAATAGGTGACTAACATATATTAGGTGCTCAATAAAGGTCTTGTTTTGAAAATTGATTAATTGATTGAATATTTGCCTAAATATGTTCGTAGCACTTCTAATTCCATTTGAAGCAAGATTCCCCCAAGAAAGAAAAAAACAGTTCACTGTACGATTTTCCTTTGTTGTATATAAGAATCCAACCTGCATCACACTAGAAGGGACATGATGATCATTTGTTAAACTTGGCCTGCACCTCTCCTCTGATCTCCAGACCCTACTGCTTATTCAGTACTCCATACTGATGGTTCACAGGCACCTCAAAGTAAATATATTCCAACACTTAACAATGACCTTTTCCCCCAAACAGACTCTTCACTCCCTTCTCTCTGCTCACCCAACAGTGCAGACTGAGTCTGGAAGTAATCCTTGACATCTCCCTCTCCCATATGCCCATTTCTAATCTCTCAATTCTCAAAAGTATCTCTCAAAATGTTTACTTCTGTCCATCACCATTTAACCTCCCCTACTCTAAGCCACCATCCCTTATCTGGTCTACTTCAGTAATCTCCTCACAAGTCTCCCCCATGCACACCTGCCCCCACCTACCAGCTAGTCTCCAGGCTGCTGCTAGAGTTCTCTTGAAAAAACTAGAAATCTGATCATGTCACTGCCCTGTGTCAAATTCTTCAGAGGTTTCTCATTGGTTTTGAATGAAGACCAAGACCTAGTCATGGTTTATAAGCTCTTGCTTGATCTGGCTCCTGCCTACTCTTCAACCTCATCTTCACCTCACGCCCCCCCACCCTACCCCCACCCCACCCCCGCCCCGTTCCCTCTTGCTCCCTCCCACACTGGTCTTTCAGTTCCTCAAAGGTGCCATGCCTTTCTCACCCCAGGGTATTTGAATGCTATTTCCTTTGTCTGGAAAAATGTTTTCCTCCTATTTGCAGGGTTAAATCCGACTCATCTTTTAGAGCTTAGCTGAAATATCCCTTTTTCAGGAAAGCATTCTCCATCCCAAGCTTAGGTTCAGTCTCCCATGTATATGTTCTCATGACATCCTCAAGGAATGTGAGCTCTTTTAGAACAGGAACCAGGCTGGTCCTTTTTCAGGATGCACTTGTGTGCACAGTAAGCTCCCAATGCAGCTTTGTTAAATAACTGGAGTTAAAATGAGTTTATTATATATTAAAATGCAAGCTATTAATTTAAAATGCTTTCTTTCCCTCCCTCCCTCCCTCCCTCCCTCCCTCCCTCCCTCCCTCCCTCCCTCCCTCCCTCCCTCCTTTTAAAACTGTTTCTAGGGCTTATGATCCACACAGAATAACTGTACACTCAGGAACAGTGCTTGTTCTAACAAACAACGGAGAGCAATGAGAGAGTAGACCTTAGAGGACAGACCCTCAGGTCTGCAGGGAAAAGATCCTTGTGACGCCCTCTGTAATTTCCAAGTGCTGTGTGAAATGCAAATGTCTTCTAGATCCCAACTGCACACACAGAAATATCTCAACTCATTTTGACAAAGTTATCCACCGGGGAGATGAATAAATAGCTTCACTAAATACATATGGTGCAATTATACCCAGCAATAAGTGACAATAGGTCTTGCTTTACAGTGATCTAAAAATTCAAAGCTCAATTATTTCAGCTGCTCAGTAAATAATACTGAAAAGACGTGGTGGTAAAGCAACGTAAGAACAGACTGTATTAGTAAACGCTAATGATCTCTTTATGATCCACGGAGCCACTTCTTTTTCTTCTGAAAGAAAGAAAGCTTTTCGTAAATTAAGAAGAAAAAAAAAAAAAAAAAGACATCCATGAGCTACAGCCAAGAACAAAATGAAAGCGGGGAGTACTCTTTTTGATCTTTCAAGGGTAGTATTTAGCTAAAGAATGTATGCTGGACTACAGAAAAACATGACCAGAAACAGGAGTGTGTGGGACCTGGAAAATACAGTTGCTGGCAGCTGGCCTTTTAAAAATATATTTATAAGGAGAAAAAACAAGGACCTGTCTCCATAGCTCCAGATTTCAGGGCAAACTGACACGGACTTTAATGAAAGGGGTCAGTTTCAGACTTCTTTTTAGAACACAGAAGCACTGCGAGTAATTGGTATAATTAGCAGTTCAGATATGCAAATCAAATTCAAACTTAAAATGACTGAGATGGAAAAGCAACCTCAACAAAGAAAAAGAGATGGAAAGAGAGGAGAAAGGGAAGCATGAAAAACAACAACGTTGGCCCTTCTAGATGACTGGGGTCAGCTAAGCGGTGTGGCTGCCCACTCACTGCAGGGAAGACAGATGGGGACACTGATGGCGGCTTTATGACAACCCCGGTGAGGGTGAGGGGGGAAACCAGAAGCTGCCTCGCCGCAGGCCCACCCAGACCAAGAGACTTTGGAGAGTGGCGATCGACAAGGCAGATCTGGAACGACTGCCCTATTTAGAGCTCGTTTGTGTGCTCTCTGGATTTGTGGTGTTTATTGTTTTTATAATTTGAGCAAACCATGTAAGCTTTTGGCACCTCGAAAAATAAAATCGTATGGCCAGTAAAAATGTTTACTTAAGGGACAACATTAGCGGGAAGGCCTCGGTTTCCTTCTTGACTCAGCAGCCTTTCTACCGGGAAAGGGTGACCTACCTTACTGCTCTTCCACCTGCCTGGGATCCACCCTGCCTGGGATCCACCCTGCCTGGGATCCACCCACTCTCGGCCTGAGCCAGAAGCCTCCGAGGGGCAGCCCCACCACGGCGGATGCCATGGCACCCTCTATGACGCTACCAGGCTCACTCAATTTGTAATTTCTTTGTACACTGTATTTTTCCTGCATAATCCTTTGCTTATCTGCCATTCAATAATATTTTCAGCAGTCGTCCGCATAATGGGTATCTCCTGAGTTCTGCATCTGTCTTGTTTCCAAAATCTTGCACAGCGCTTAGGACCTGCCAGGTGCTCAGTAAATAAAAATGACAAATTCTGGGGCTGGTGGGTAATATTGGGTCAGATCATCCAAATAGCAAAGCTACTCTCCATCATCATTCAGTGATCAAAAATCAATTACTGGAGTTTATCAAGGATTATTCGTATGGAGACCTGAAACAGTCGTAGACTAGCTGGCATCTTAGGACAGTGCTTCTAACATTTAATGTGCACATGAATCTCCCGAGGAATTCGTTACAGGGCCAGCTCTCATTCAGCAGGTCTAGAGTAAGGCCCAAGAATCTGTGTTTTTAAAAAAACTCCCAAGAGATGTTGATGGTCCCAGGTCA